>NC_048598.1:148963086-149263086 GCF_003668045.3 Cricetulus griseus | reverse complement strand
TATATGTGACACAACTGTATAGCCTGTAGCATCCTCCACAGCTGTAAAGAGAAGTTGCTTGGTGGCAAATGCAAAGGAGATGAGCTCACTTACACATTAAACATTTTCCATGAGAAAAGTAATAGTCGTTCCTTTAAAGAAGCAAAGCTCACTGGACACATATATGTCATCTCTTAAGAATATTTATCAAGTATCTATTCCAGGTAAAATTGCAATTGTAATATCTGTAACCCCTGTTCTAATTCATGGTTCGGTGCCTTAGTTGCCAAATATATTTCAGATCACAGATCTCACCAAGAGACTCTCATTGGTGAAAGTTAACAGAGCAAAAGAAAGGCAACAGGGAAGAATTAAAGTAATAGACAAATGAACCGGGAAGAAACCACTAAATAAGAACCTAAGCAGCATTTGAGACGTAACAATGAGAGAACTGACTTGGAAGTAATTATTAGAGGAAAATGTACAGTTTGGAGGAGTGCAGGAAATGTGAATGAAGGGGATGTGGGTGTGTGTTTAAAAGGCTTTGCGACTTTAAAAGAAATGTGTATGAAGTATGATTAGATATTCAGAGGAATAAGAAAAATAGAGTAAAAGAAGATAAATGGGACATACTTGGCTTGTTATTTTACAACGATTGATGCCAAAATGATGTTGTCATTGCTATGAACTGATCATAGAAAACACATTAATCACGCTATGCCTATATTTTATAAACTCACGGATATCAACCCTCAGGGATAGATTCCTTTCTCTTTGCTCTAGACTGAGCTGTTCTAAATAATTTCAGATGTTGCTTGATACTCTCATGGCTGAAGCTGAGTTCCCCAAACTATAGTGCATATCTGCTTCATGGTTCAGGCTGTGGCTACCCCGTTTAGGGGTGAAAGATATCCACTACATTTATTTTTTCATATTTTGGCTTATAGAATAGGAATGTGAATCAAGAATTGAATTCTGCTGGTTAGGCTTCATATGGGATTTCAGTACTGGATTTTACATTTCAATTTTGATTGTGTCAAATGAAACAAATCACTAGCATTGAAGCAGTCAGAACAGAATATACCAGAGAGAACAGGCACACAAGCTTCATGATAATTTTTTTACCTTGTTCCTAGTTGATTAATTGGATAGCCTAATTGTATGTTACATTAAAACTCCATTAAGATAAGAAAAATATGCTTAAAGTCATTATAATCTTTCAAATAACATTATCTAGTCACTTTTAAAGTGACCAGAACTGATCTAGGAATGAATTTGTTGTTCCATTTTTATTAAAGTTCAAAATGTCCTTACATTAACTGTCACATTAATTTGAGCATTGATGAATCACTGTTTGATATGGATATTCCAATTTATATTTTTCTCTTTATAATTTGAGAGAGGGCAAAACTGTTGCCTGAGATGTTTAGGGAAAGAAATAGTAGAAGAATGTGGTTCCCGAACAACCGGGGAAACACAGCCTGTGATTCCTATTGATCCACTTTTTCATAGTGGGGTGGGGGATAAGGACGTTAGGAGAGAATAGGATGCCAAGAAACAGTTGGCTCTGTGTGGAAGGCAAGGAAGGGAAGCCTGGCCAGCAGGCTCTGTCTCCAGTGGTGAGCTGATGTCCGGAAGGTGCGTTGGCTCTGGGGCTGGCCTTGTGGCATTGTACTTCTCTTCTCTCTCTGGCCTGGCCGGCTCTGGCCTAGAGTGGATCAAACAAACTGTGGGGGAAAATTTCCCTCATTTGCATCACTTCTAGACAGCCCTGTCGTACTCTTTGCTGACAGGAAATCACTGTCTTTGTCACCTTTTCTCAGGGCCCTCCTTTTGGCAGAGATGGGCCATGTGACCACGCTTAATCACAACAACAGGGCTGGCTGGAGACTCTGACATGTTTTCCTCCACACTTCAATAAATGGGATGGAGGAGTCAGTAGGAAATGACTACGTTAATTTTAGAGTGAAAAGATAATTAACACTTGAAGGCCTGATGCTCTGATTGAGAACCTATAGAATTATTCAAATAAAAGTTAATCTGTCCCAAACTTGTGAAAACTATCTGCTTTAATACAACTTTTTTTTTAAGGGGGGGGGTTGTTTGGTTTTGTTTCAATCTTGAACAGTGAGAGCTGGACATATTGGAGGGAGAAGGGGAAGACTGTGGGGAGAAGGGAGCATTTAGATGTGAGGACGAGAGAGGAGTGCAGAGAAAAGGAACGGGACTCATAGCAGGCGTTAGCTATGTTTGAAAAAGCAACTTAACTGGGCTAACCCCTCAGCATTTGGGGCTGGAGGCTGGAGCATGTAAAACACTACTTAGATGATATGAATAGGACACTGGCAAACAAAAGCAGCAGTGTGTTCCTAGAAACGGTGCTTAAAGGAGTTTCCTTGGCAACAGAAATGCAGTTCCAAAAGTAGACAGAACTTTCCTCAGAAAACATACTATTAATAACAACCTTCCGGAACAACTTGGAACAATTTGACGACTTGGCAATAATAACGCCAAGTGTTCAGCAAATTAATCTCACACATAGAGTTTATATTTCTCTTGTCTGTGGTTCTGCCGGACCCTGCCTAGAGCTCACTGCTTTTCAGTGGCACAAAAGTGAAAAAAGTATTTCTAAATGCTGTCATGGAAAAAGGAAACTAAAAGAAATCCGAGGATCCAACATCACTGGCCAACAATTGTGTTCAGCCTTTGGGAACCAACCAAGAGATCTTAGTTTGGGGAGACAAGTTTATTCGAATGAGAGCTGCTACAGGAAATCCCACGCTTTAAACACCCACTTAAATATTTCTTTCCAATAGAGATGCTTCCTGGAACCAGACTTGAAAGTGTTAGCAGCACATCAGAGCAATGTATGTAGTGATATATACATCACTATATAAATGCAATGCTAACTATGGGCTGAGCTATTTTGTAAAAGCATCCTCATTTTTTGTCAGCTCAGAGGTTGGCCTCATCTTGGGTCTACTTGGCCAACGGGAATCATTTGAATTCTCTTAAAGACTGCTTGCCAGATGAGTGTGGAATGTTCCCCTCCTCCGACCTTTCTTGAATCCTTGGATGTAAAGGTTAAAAGTAATCAATATCTCATTGTGCTGCTTGGTTTCAGGGTAATAAGTAATAACCATCATGTTAAATCTAAATGATTCCAGATTGCACCTAAATGAGCTGACCTGTTAGGAAGGTGGCATTAATTGCAATCAGGATAACAAGTAGGGTTTGCTAATAAAAGTTTGATTTAATTGTTAAAAAAAAAGAAGAAGAAAACAAAACTTCAATCTTTAACTTTTTGAGACCCTGTACTTAATTAAATGGAAATATAGTATCTATTTCTATGTTAAGCTGAGAGTTTGGCTCCATCCCTGGATATTTGTAGATTTCTATAAAAGTCCTAACAAGAAAGGGCATTTGTCTATCTGCCTTCTTAGGCTCCCAAATACTCAATGAAGCATATGTATTTCAGATAAATGTTTTAATGGAAATGTCATCTACCTAATTTTTTTAGGTAGTTCTAAATTACTTCTATTTTTAGCTTATATTCATAGTTTCACTAATCTGGTTTGGAGCTAGATAAATTTGTATGCTATGTGATTAAATTTGATAGACTATTATATGAATTTGGGCTTGTTATTTTGTTAAAAAATAGTACAATATCAAAGCTTAAAGATGAAAACAAGTATTCTCATTGACAAAGGGATAGTGATCTGAAAAATATAAGAATTATTTAATGTTCCATGTAATTATATCAGGAAGGTATTGGTTATGATAACCTTAATCAAAAATGCTATATTAGGCTGGGCTTTGGTGGTGCACGCCTTTAATCCCAGCACTCCGGAGGCAGAGGCAGGTGGGTCTCTGTCAGTTTGAGGCCAGCCTGGTCTCCAGAGCGAGAGCCAGGATAGACTCCAAAGCTACCCAGAGAAACCCTGTCTCGAAAAACCAAAAAAGAAATACTATATTAGATATAATGTTATTGAATCCAAATACTTTGTCATTCTGTGTTTTTATGGCTTAGTAGAATTTAATGTATGTGTTTCTGAAGTGTAAAGTGAAGACCAAAGCTATAGAGGCAGTAATTTTGTTATTTCAGAAGACGTTCTAGAATTTGTTGAGAATAGCTGGTCAGCCTCAGGGGAATTATCTAACTCCAGTGATTTCTCTTGTGAACTTATTATCTGTTTCCATTTGTCTTTGTCTTACAACCATGTCTAACCATACAAGGAAGATGATTTGTGGGTTGTGTTGTACATCTTTGGAGGACTAGAAGTGTCTTGGCTCCACTCTCTCCATTCTCAAGTGTTCATGTTCCTTACATCTTAGCCCTAAGACTCATTTCTTTGAAAATAAAGAATGACCTTGGCATTTTTGCCAAGAAAAGAAAAAGAAAATAAAGAACAAAATATCTGCTAGATGCTGATATTTTGGGGTGTAATACTGATTTAAATGCCAATCTTAAAATCTAGTTTAGACGGAGGCTATATAGAGATAGTTGTATTGATAGAGCAAAGCCCTGGGTTTGTTCTTAGGCACCAAGTAATCAGGCTTTCTAATCCCAATACTCACAAAAAGAGGCAAGAGGATCGAAAGTTCAAGGTCATCATAGGCTACATAGTGAGATTAAGGCCAGGTACCTGGGCTGCATGAAACTCTGTCTCAAAAATAAAATGTGGTTTGGATGGAAGAGCACTAGAAACTGAAGGGGATATGGAAGGTCAACAGAAAATGGGTTAAGCGCAAATTTCTACTTTATCACTTGATAAAGAGGGAGCTGTATTTATGGGCATGCATGTGTGTTTGAGTATGTTCATGGGCCATGGGATGCAAGTACTAGCAGGGGATTCAGTGTGGAGGCATATGAGCCTGTGAGGGGCCCTTCATATCCAAACCATAGCAATCTTCAAAGAGAACATGATGGATTTGAGTTGGCTCATCGTTCATCAGACTGTTACATGGAAACTTTTTTTTTTTCCCCGGAACCTTAGCACTCCAAGGAAGTCCTATATCTGTCAGATTCAGAAAAGCTAAATCTAAAAATATTTATTTTAGAGGGAGACACACTAACGGCAGGAAGATTCAACCTTGAACCCTGTTATCACCAAAGAAAGTTCCCAAGGATGGGTCCCTATGGAGTAATACCCCACTGGAATACCAATTGTGGAAAGACCACTTGCCAGTGCTGCCAAGAAAGCAATTTCAGTTCTTAGAAATGGGAGCATTTCTTAGCATATTTTTAATAATGTGGCTATTTTGAAAGCTCATGCATGCTTAAACTAGGCATCTCTGTGACACTGCATCCTTAATGAGGTATCCAGGGGTAAGATGCAAGAGGAGTGCCATTTCTGCTGACCTTAGTTCATTAACATAAGACACAAAACACACATACACACACATCTACATATGTGTGTATATACATATATTTCTTCTGAAGGAAAAAAGCCACCAAGTTAATACCCTATTGGTTTGGGGTTTATTTTGGTCTTACTACTAACCTTCTTGCACAGAGCTAGGGCATTTCTCTAGAAGAGCATCTATACATCCCAAGACTCATCTAAACATACTATTCAGCTGCTTTCCCTAGTTGATTCCATATGTCTGTAGACATTTGCATAAAAAATTTATGATTGTGATATTCATCTTGTCATGTTATCCATTACAAACCAAGACGCTTGTGGAGGAAGTATGCACAGAAATGCATTTATGCACACACATTTGCATATGGGCACACACGTGTATGAAGTATTAATTTGTTTAATTAAAAAAGTCTTTCATTAGAATTGAATTTAGATGAAACCAGAGTCCTTGGACTCAAAGCATTTAAAGCATGCATATATAAATAAGTACACAAAATTCCTTCATATATGCCAAGTTTTCAGTCAGGGGTACATTTCTTATGTTATAAATCTTGGCATATTGGATTTTACTTCCTTACAACAGCACAATCCCTTTTAATACTCATAACTGTCTCCCAAGAAAGCTCCCTTCCAGATATTACAATGCACTCTTTAATATTAATTAAATGCATATTTTAAGTAATGGTGGTAGATTTAGACTTGGTAGACTAAGAATGAGACTAAGACTTAGAATGGCTGGTGGGAAACCCAGGGGTTGGGAATAAAGGTACCTGTTTGCCAAGACTGGAGCTGAGTTTGCCCCCTAGGACCTATATGGTAGAAGTAAAAAACTGACCAGCCTCATAAAAACCTTGGCATATGTGTTTGTGCACATACACAATAAATAAGCATAATACAAAATTTAAAAGAATCAATGATTATACATTTGTTAAAATTTTATGTGCCAAGAGGGAAAACATCAAGTCTGTGGGTTTTATCATTTGTGTCCAACAGCATGATTTCTGGGACATTGTAGAAACTTAATAATTATATTTCAAAAATATTTCCAGAAATATTATTCAATCATTCAACTCTGTTTATTAGAAGTATGCTATTGTTCTATGACTTTTTAAATAAGTCATTGAGTGTAAGCTTTTCTGGTTTCTTATATTGGATATAAAACCTAAAAAAGTAAAAAACAGGAAGGACACTCCCTATTAATCATAGTGCTGATGTTTGACCAAGTTGATAGAAGGAAAAGAAAGAGAAGGAGAGAGAGGGGGGAGAGAGAGAGAGAGAGAGAGAGAGAGAGAGAGAGAGAGAGAGAGAAGAAGAAGAAGAAGAAGAAGAAGAAAAAGAAGAAGAAGAAGAAGAAGAAGAAGAAGAAAAGAAAGGAAGGAAGAAAGAAAGAAAGAAAGAAAGAAAGAAAGAAAGAAAGAAAGAAAAGATATAATCATGACAGACATAAACAGCACAACAGTTTGTAACTGATCATTGTAACTGTACAGGGAATCTCTAATCTTTCAATAAGAAGTGTTCTCTGATATAGCCTTGATCATTTATATTAATTAAATGAATATTTGTAAATAATGACAATAGGTTTAGACTTGATAGACCAAATTTAAGAATGAACATTTGAACAGTTAGAGGTTAGGTGGCTTAGTGGGCAGAGGTGCTTGATGCTAAACCTGATTATTCTATGAAAAAACTATAATATGAGGATACATAATGTACATATATTATTCTATGAAAAACTATGTTCTGTGCAGATTTGAGAGTAAAAACCAAAAAGTAAGTGCAGATGAGAACATGGTTAGCAATTGAAGATGGCTGGCATACATCAATGCAATGCTCTTGGACTTCTGATAACATAGGATTTATTTATTTTCATTCTCTTCATTATTTTTTAGTTTATAAATTAATGGATTTCATTATGACATTCCAAACACATAAGTCATTGTACTTTGCTCATATAAACCCCATCCCATGACCCTCTCTTGTCATTCTTGTAAAATAGAGGAGATCTATTGACATGGACATTGGAGAAAATGAAATTGGATAAAGGTGCTTTATGTCTTGAATTTTAACCCCAGAACCAACACTTTGGAAGGATGAGAACTAACTCCTGTAGGTTGTCCTCTGTGCTCCACATGCTCACCATGGCAGACACATTCCCACCTACAAATTAATAAATATAGAAAAATTAAAAAGAAAAAGGGAATTGGGCTTGACATAAATGTGTACTTTCAAAGGTTGTGGTCATTCAACATGTAAGACAAAAAATGAAGAACTTGGATTTAGTCTGCTCTTGAATTCTGGTGTGTTGGGGGCATACGGGAATGAGAGAGAGAGAGAGAGAGAGAGAGACTCCTATCTTGAAAGCTGTTCCTAAATAAACTTAACAATTACATTTCTCTCATATTTTCATTGTATGCTAGTCACAATTTTAAAATAATTGTCATATGTGGCCATGTTTTATATATTTTACCTAGATATTAATTGTGAACTTTTTTGAAGAATTGAAGTATTTCATTTTATTGAAGTGCCCTCAAGAACCACACCGTGACCTCATTTACATTCCTTGGCACTTTTAAAAGATAAAGCTTTAAAACCCAAGGAAATCCTGTCTATGGGTCTTGTAGAAACACTAAAGTAGGATTCTTTAGATTAGTCAGTGCTTATGTTCTCAAGGACATCTTGCTTTCTTTTTAACTGCCTATTCCTTCTCTTTATTCATATTAATGATATTTATTTATAGATTAAATATTTAGGATATGGAGATTCATATAAAATGAAAATATTTAATTCCAAAGTAAGTCAGAAATATTAGTGTTAAAACAGTTTCCTTTCAAAACTCAGCATTTTCTTTTTTATTTACCGGTATGGAAGGCTACTGGAAAAACTTGTGATTATTTTAATTTTTTATTTACCTAATTTGAATACATTGCATATAATAATTGTTATCAAAGAATAAGATTTTTTAAACACAAAATTATTGCCAAGGTAGAGTAAATAATTATTAGTAGCTGTGTTGTGGAAGACCCTTATGCAGTTATGAAAAGCCTAAAATATACACCATTTAGAATTTGAATTTTGTTGATATTTGTGATGAATTTGTATCTTGGTCTTATTTGTGTCCACCTTGAGATTGATTGAAGTTTACTATCTTCTCACTGAGTTTTTTTTTTCTTCCTTGGCTCCCTTGAGCTGGGACCACTGAAACTTGAAAACACACATAAAGGACATTGCCATCCATATGGTTTGCTTTTCCCATCTCACTCTTATCTGCCTGATGGGTAGAAGACCCATTCTGTGAAATGTTGGCTGTCCTACAAACCCCTGGGGAACATCTCTATAGTCACTGAACCTGCAACACAAATCAACATCTAGGGTTGAGCTAATTGGAGCCTCTTTCTACGACTATAAATACAGTAGAAGAATTTAAATTTAGCTAGCATTTCATAGTCCATGTTTTGATGATAATTTCACAAGGCTCCATTCTTCCAAGTTTGTGCTAGAAAAAAGAATTAAAATATGAAAACACTGTTTGGACCCTTTTCTGTGTAAAAACAACAACAAACAAAATAGAGCTGCCAGGATCAATGCCAGAAGTGTCAGGTGTTGACCAACCAGGGCACTGACTTTAATTTTTAAAACACTTTAATGGCAGCAAATCATTTTGTTTCCTACCCACTGTCCACACTGCTGCTCAGACCTGTGCCCTGCAAGGGTGGAATTCCCAGGACTGAGTAAGACTTGCAGTCAGTAATACTCTCACACACTGTGCAATGGCTGCTTTCTCCCAAACTTCCCAAAGTAAGCTCATCAAGTTTTGTACAATTATTTATTTCCCTGGAAAGTGGTGATTTCAGTCGAATTTTCTGAGCTAAAAGGGACCTCGAAGGTACCTTTATTTCATTCACTCCTCTCAAGAATATTTAAACCCCATTTCATATAGGAGAGAATTTATTTATCTCTGCTTAAGATCTTTCCAGAAGGAATTCCACAAACTCCCATTAAAATATTTAACAACTTTCACTGTCCTGGAAGCCTTCTTATATCCAGTGTAAACGCCTTCTGTTGTTAGGTTTAATTGTCAAATCAACCAGAACCCATGCTCTATAATTAAATATTTTTCTCTCTTCCATGTAGTCACATATTTTCAACTTTTTGCAGTTTTCTTTTCAAGCTAACAGAACCATATTTTTAGATCATTTATTTCGGTTTTGTCTACACTCCGTCCAACTAAAAACTGTTTCCATGTTCCCTTGTAGGAGAAATCATGCCAACACTGAGAGACTACTGGTAAATCCATATATGTGAGGAATATAACCAGCTCCATGGATTCCTCCATCACGTTTTTCAGCTCTCTCTTGTTGGCAACTAAGAACTCTGCTTGTCTGGGATGGTTTTACACATTTAAAAAGAAAATGAAAGCAACATAAAAAATGGACCCGGAGGAACCCTCCTTCCACATGGGGACAGAGCCACATCTTCTTGCAGCTATTATATAGTCGATTGTTTAGGAAGGAGTGAGCATGCTCGTTTGGGCCCAGTTTCCACCTAGAGCCTACAGTGTGTTGGTTTCCCCGGTTTATTGTCATATATGTGGCTCTCTGTTTTTAATGCTTTGTCCTTGTCTCTTTCTTTTTTTTAATTTATTTATTAGTTCTAGTTAGGGAACAAGCTTGTTTCACATGTAAGTCCCTTCTTCCTCTCCCTCCCTTCACTCCCATCCCTCCTCCCCCACCCCCAGCCTACCCCCCACCCCATCCACCCATCACTCCCCAGGCAGGGTAGGGCCCTCAACGGGGGCTCTGCAAAGTCCACCAAATCTTCCTATGCTGGTCCTGGGCCCTTCCCCATGGGGATTGCATTGAATCTGTAGATTACTTTTGGCAGGATTGCCATTTTTACTATGTTAATTCTACCTATCCACGAGCATGGGAGATCTTTCCATTTTCTGGTATCTTCTTTAATTTCTTTCTTTAAAGTCTCAAAGTTCTTATTGTACAGGTCTTTCACTTTTTTGGTGTTACCCCAAGATATTTTATGTTGCTTGTGGATATTGTGAAAGGTGATGTTTCCCTGATTTCTTTCTCATTGGATTTATCATCTGTATATAGTAGGGCTACTGATTTTTTTGAGTTAATTTTGTATCCTGCTACCTTGCTGAAGGTGTTTATCAGCCGTAGGAGTTCCCTGGTAGAGTTTTTCGGGTCACTAATGTAGACTATCATGTCGTCTGCAAATAGTGAAAGTTTGACTTCATCCTTTCCAATTTGTATCCCTTTGATCCCCTTTTCTTGTCTTTTTGCAATCCCCATCAAAATCCCAAAACAGTTTTTCACAGACATTGAAAGAACAATACTCAACTTTATATGGAAAAATAAAAAACCCAGGATAGCCAAAACAACTCTATACAATAAAGGGTCTTCTGGAGGCATCACCATCCCCGACTTCAAGCTCTACTATAAAGCCATAGTTCTGAAAACAGCTTGGTATAGGCACAAAAATAGACAGACCAATGGAATAGAATTGAAAACCCTGATATTGACCCATGCACCTACGAATACCTTATATTTAACAAAGGTGCTAAATCTATACAATGGAAAAAAAGATAGCATCTTCAACAAATGGTGCTGGTACAATTGGATTTGTACATGCAGAAAATTGCAGATAGATCCATACCTGTCACCATGCACAAAATTTAAGTGCAAATGGATCAAAGATCTCAGTATAAATCCAGCCACACTGAATCTTCTAGAAGAGAAAGTGGGAATTACCCTTATCTCTTTCTTAAGCTTGGATATTACGTCTAGTGTTATAAAAACTACTGATGTAAAGTTTGAAACCTAAAAGAAATGATCGGAGAAGAAATGGTAAGAGTAGCATTTTCAGGGGACATGACGTAGGAAAACAAGAGTAAAGAAGCCTAGCAAGAAACCAAAAGCAGACGCTGCAATCCAAATGGGGCAGGGTCAAAGCAATGTGTTCAGTCTCCATGGGAAAAGGTGGTCATGGAGCGACACAGAGCATTTCTAAATTAGAAGGAGCTAATTACAATTTCCGCCAAGGTTTAAAACACTGCAAGCAGAAGATTTTAGGTATAGGGAGTAGGAAAGACACTCACCTTGAATGGTTCTTATTAAAATTCAATCAAGTACTGTATGTAAGGGACTCTTCTGGAGCAGGAAGCTGCAAACTGCCTTGAAGGTCATATCTCATTTTTAAATAAAGCTTTATTGGAACACAAACTCATACATCGTTTATGTAGCTATGACTGTGTTTAACAGTGTAACAGGAGAGCTGAGTAAGTTTACCAGTGATCACACAGCTGACATTCCTAAACCATTTATATTTAACAACATGGGAAAATGTGTCAATACCTATTATGAATAATAATTATTATGAGTATACTTTAGGAATCTATAGTATTCTTCAGGTTTGAATGATCTCCCAATTCAATGTTCTGTATGGTAGTCTGCAATAACAGCTGTTGCTCATCAGTCTGTTTAAGGTTCTAATCATCGTTTTACAAACAACCCCAAATTCCCATTTTCTTACCTTTCAGTGCAGTTCTAAACAGTTAATTGGTTCATTTCACCACCAGGTGGCCTCCTATACTCTATTGTGCTTGTAGGACCCCAAGAAATTGAGAAAGTGGCTCTTTCACGACTTTGAACCAGTCATTGTCTCTGGTACTTCACAGGTGGCCTGGCTGCTCTGTGAGGCCTGCATTGCATGTTTGGCCCAATCATGTAAGTCCTGTCATACTGACCACCTTGAGAAACTAATCCCAGTTGAGAGCTGGGACTAGAGATTGGAGTGCAGGAGAGTAGAAGCGTGTGTGTGCACGCCCGCCCTCCCAGTGGAGTTCTAACACAGAGGTCTGGCTTTCACACCAATCACTTTACCATGTCTCAGCCCCACTCGTTCTGTATACAGAAGCTGCTGGTTTAGAAGCTTCCTCAGGAAGAGATAAGGCCACCCAGACTCAGGTCTTCATGTGTAACTCCCTTCTGAAGAGAATTGATAAACCTCATCCTCAGGCCTTGGATTGTATTTTATCTTGTAGACACCTTTTGGGTTTTTGATAAGCACCACCAAGGACACTGTAAAGAAATTGTATGACATAGTCCTGAAGAGGTAAGCCAGAGCCTCCTTGGGCACCAACTCCTATATAAGGTTATTATTACTATTATTATCATCAGTATTATTGTTTGTATGTATATGTATGTAGACACATACATGCCATGTGGCTCGTGTGGAGGTCAGAGGCCAACTTGTATGACAGGTCATCAGGATCAGCCACAGTGCTTTTACACACTGAGGTTCCTCTGCAGGCCCGCCCTTCTCAGGTCTCATTTTCCTCATTGTAAAGTGAGGAGGTGGCGGGTTGAGTTGTTCTAATTCGGGATCCAACTTAATCACTCCTTCTGGTGTAGAAATAGGAATGATTGCTTCAATAGTTGATTTTGCCTTTGGGGAATCTGGGCAAAATCAGAATTCTGTAACAAAATTTTAAAGGCTAAATACAGTGTTTTTAAGCTGTCCTGGAAGTGTAATTTCTAAAGGCTACACCATTTTCGTTCACTTCAGGCAGAGTCAAAGGTGGTTTGTGAGTTGTCTTAGACCATCCTCATGGTGTTTCCTTCTGCAGTGTCACAGAACGTTAGCTCTTTCCCATATTCCTTTCCACACACTTTCATCTTCTCTCTTTTTTCTTTAGGATTATCTAATGATGCTACCTCTGTTTTTTTTTTTTTCAACATATAAGAATATAGTCACTAAACCATTGACAATAGTCATATCATCTGAGAAACTTCTTTTCCCTCTGCCTCATATTATTGGTTTATATCTGATATATATATATATATATATATATATATATATATATATGGTTTATATCAATAACCTTGGATGTTGGGGCAAGACAGCTAAAAGCATTGTGCTGTCTATGAATGTCCTGTTTGCGTCTCGTTGCTGTGACCAAAAACAACTTGAGGGAGGAAAGGCTAAATTCCAGCTTATAGGTTGTCAGTCTCTGAGGGTAGTCAAGGCAGGAACTAGAAGCAGAAGCCACAGAGGAACTCTGATTACTGGATCCCTGGGTAAACCTTCTTATACAGCCCAGGCCCACCTGCCTAGGGATGGCACCACCCACAGTGGGCTAGGCCATCCTACATTAATTAGCAATGAAGAAAATGCTCCACAAACATGCCCATATGCCAATGTGAGGGAAGCAATTCTCTAATCAGGGTTCCCCTTTCCCAGATGAGTCTAATTGGTCACTAATATTAGCCATCACTTTGTGGAAAGGACCTATTGGGCCCTAAGGACATTTGGTAAAGAACAAGCTAGCTTAGGTTGTTTCTGTTTCATTGCTGCTGAGAAAAGTGTTGCAATCGCTACAAGTGAGCTGGACATTGATTTGTCCCCTTTTGGATATGTCTGATGGGAGGAGAGTAGGTCACAGATCAGTGTGAGCTTTACGTGTGTGTGTGTGTGTGTGTGTGTGTGTGTGTGAGAGAGAGAGAGAGAGAGAGAGAGAGAGACAGAGACAGAGACAGAGACAGAGAGACAGAGAGACAGAGAGAGAGGGGGGGAGGAGAGAGAGAACGCCACAATGTTTTCCAAGATGGTTCCCCTTACTTTCTTACAAACAGTGTGGGAGTGTTTCCCGTTCACCACATCTTCACCAAGAGCTAACTTTTGCCTTTTCAGTAATACTCATTCTAAATTAGTGAAGTTATATCTCAGTGTGGTTTCAGTGTGTACTTCCCTAACAATTAACAATGTTGGACTTTTTTTTTGTATGCTTTTGGCTGCTTATGTGTATTCTTTTAAGAAATTCCCATTTCTTTTCTTTCTTTTTAGATTTTATTTATTTATTTATTTATTTATTTATTTATTTATTTATTATGTATACAACATTCTGCTTCCATGTATATCTGCACACCAGAAGAGGGCACCAGATCTCATTATGGATGGTTGTGAGCCACCATGTGGTTGCTGGGAATCGAACTCAGGTCCTACCTCTGGAAGAGCCATCAGTGCTCTTAACCTCTGAGCCACCTCTCCAGCCCAGAAATTCCCATTTCTAAATGAAGAATTTTGTTATTATTTTACTGCTGAGTAGTTTAAATATCTTATATATCTTTTTATCTGGACCACTCGTTAAAAATATAGTTTGCAAATATTTTCTTTTGTTTGTCAGTGCTCTGCACTCTGACACTTATCTCCTTTGCTGATCTCTGTGCTCATTGTCCTGCAACTTTACTGAATTCATTTATTGCATCTAATAATATTTTGGGAGAGTACTCAGAACTTTCTGTACATAAGATCCTATCAGATTAAAATGAAAATTTGGCAGCTTGTTTTCTAATTTGGATAATTTATATTTCTTCCGCTTGCCTAATGAGGCTACCCACCAGCAGGTGACTGGATAAAGAAAATATGGCACATGTACATGCTTTCAATGAGTGTACTATTATTCTTGTACAATAGATTACCATCAAGCCACTGAGAGGAAGGAAACTTTGTCATTTGTAACTACATGGTTGAATCTGGAGAACATTTTATTACTTGAAGCAAGCCACACAGCAAAAGGGGAAACTGCTCAAGATCTCGATCAGATGTGGGATCAAAAACGTTGACTTCACTCAACAGTGGTTAGTGGAGGTTTGGGTAGTTACGGGGAAGAGTAATGGTATAATGTGGAAAAAGACACAGAACTTCACTTGGAAGGCATCCTTTTTAAATGTTCAGGATATGTGAATGTATAGAGACAGAAACAGCAAAGTGGTTGAGGCTGGCTGGGCACAGGGATGGAGAGAACTGGGGAATAATTTCCAGTGGTTACAGAGAGTTCTGAACTAATTATAGTGATGCTTGTACAACTCTGGGAACAAAGCAAAAACTGTCCTGCTATGCACCTTAAGTGGTTAAATTGTATTATATATTAATTGTATTTCAATAAAACTTAAAAAAATCTGGTTGCAATGGAATAAAAGTACTTTGGGTGACCTAGTGACAAGCAATCATTGTACCTCCAAATTTCCAACTGGAGTGTATTCTCTGGAGGCTATGTGGCTGAAGGTGGATGGGGGCGTGAGGGCTTAGTGGCTGGAGGCACATGCTTGTTTGATTGAAGAGAAACTGTCCACAAGTTCTGTAATTTGCAAACTGCTTTAACTAATATCAAACTTGGTTAATGCTTTATGAAATTTGCACCAATTTCTGCATGCCAAAGCACAAAGACAGGTCCTACCTTACTTCTAACTTCTTGCTCATATATTTTGAAAGTTATCTTAGGTCCTAATATATATATTAAAAATTAATTGGGAGTAGGGAGCTGGCTCAGTAAGGGCCTGCGTTAAAATATCCTGAACCATTGTGAAGCAAACTCAATACCAAGCTGAAATCCCAGGACTCCCGTTGGTAGATGGGAGCTGGGAAGAGGAGAGTTTCTGAATGTGGGGACTAGCTAGTCGGCATATTCAGTGACAAACAACAAAAGAAACCTTGTCTCAAAGAAGATGGAAAGTAAAAAAACCAACATTTAAGGCTGTCCTCACGTAGACTATGGCACACACCTACTATATTCACACATACAAAGATGGACACAGACACTTTACACCCCACACACACACACACATACACACACACACACACACACACAGAGAGAGAGAGAGAGAGAGAGAGAGAGAGAGAGAGAGAGAGAGAGAGAGAGAGGAGAGAGAGAAATAATAAATGATCTAATATTTTCACCTTTAACTAAAGCATAAGAAGTAAGGTCGTCTCATATTCCTAACTACATGAGGGTAAGCAGAAAGCATGTTAGATATTGTGATATGTTATAGAATACCAAATCTTTGTAAAGGCTATTTTGGGCTAGTAAGATGACTCAGTGGGTAAAGTCACTTGCCACCAAGCCTGGGACCTATGTGATGGAAGGAGAAAAGTGACTCTTGCCAAGTTGTCCTCTGACTTCCAAATGCAAACCTTGGCACACCTGTGCTCACAAATAAATAAATGCAATTTTAAAAACGCAAAGGCCACCCTTTTCCTTAAGTAATTTATAATCTACCTCATTGAGAAAAGTAAGAACAAACAACATGAAGTAAGAGCAAAGACTGCAAATGTGTGTGCATTCAGAATGCATGTTAGTTTTTCTCACAGTTTATGTAGGAAATGATAGCTGAGCTGGCATTTGATGGGGAGAAAATTAAATAAGGGAACAGAGTTAGATGCTTTGCAGAAAAATGCAATGTGAGAAAAAAACAAAAAAACAAAATCCCTTAGATCTGACAGTTCACTCTCCATGCTTCTAGAACATTACCCAGACCAGGAAGTCACACTAAAGAGGAGTAGTAGGCCTGTGATGACTCACTGTAATTTATTCAATGTGTTCAATGGAAGTTATTAGCAAGCAATGTCTTTTTTATTTCTACTGATAATTCAGTGTTCTATTTAGGAAAATAAGTAATATATACAAATATATGAACTATTGCTATGAATATATAAACAGATGAGGACAGCAGGGCACAGGGTTCTGCTGCCTTGGCAACATTTGGATCAAGGTTGAGCAAACACTTGTATAGTGCTTATTATATAGCAGGCCTTAGACCTTACCTATGTTAGTTCATCTAGTCCTGATAGCAACTTTATGGAGTATTAACATTATTCTTGGGCAAGGAATGAAGACCCAAGGACATACTGAAATGACTATTTGTTTATAGGATTTGTGAAGTTACTCGTACAGGCTAATATCAACATGTTCTTTTCTTCCTTCCTAAAGGGAGAGAAAAGTAGTTATAACTTCACCTTGTATATTCTGCAAGATGGGGGTTGAATGTGTATGCAGTGTTTACCTTTTCAATGATTCTTCTTCTTCAATGTGACTTATTTTACTGTCTGTTGTGGCCAGAGAGTAATTATAATATATCATTTCTCAGACAGAAAAAGGAGGGTGTATTTGCAGTCGTGCATGCAAATGCGTAACAGACCAAAAGGAAATCTTATTAGAAAAGTCACATGTGTTAAAATTGAAGAGACTCTCTGAATGATGTTCTACATTAGAGGTGTGGAATTCTTACAGTATGGTTTGCTTATGTCTTCTAATACAAGTGTGTCTTCATCTTTGTTTTGCTGGTAGTGAACCCATGAAAAATGAAATGACTCCCTTGGATTATACAACATGCCATCCATAGAATGAAGACAAGAAAACAGTTACAGGCAGATGGCAATCAGTGAGGAGTTCCACCTCTCCGTGAGACATGGAGAAAATCATCTACACAATAAGTTTTAGTACCCATTTCTTTTATAAAAATTTGCCATTGTTGTGGCAACATCTGTTTTAAGTGTCCACCTCTCATAACTCTGCCTTAGTCTCCTCTCAATGAATGTCTAGCCTTTTTTGAAGCCATCATACCATATTCTGTCATGTGATCATTTCAGGGAAGTTACTCATGGAAGACGTCTCCAGCTCTCATTTTCCTTATAACCTTTCTGACTTGTTACTTTTCCTCCCTCTATTTTCTTTATTTTGTTCTCTAAACCTTTAACACCTGCTCCTCCATAATTTTATCATTCTGCCTCTTGTAGTTGAGACACATTCATATATCTGCTTGTACACGTGCCCCCCCATGCACACATATTCTCTTCGATATAATTTTTTAATAAACCTTTGTGGGTGCTTATGGCAGATTCTTCTGATCTAGCAGTAGTGTTAGGGGGGCTTCACAGCAGTTACCAGTTTTCATAAGCAAGATTTGCTCTGCGGGGCTTAGTTTACACCAGTAAATATCTACTGTACCCCAACATGTCTTTAAACTGTGAGCTGTCATTCTTCTGAGTGACAGGCATGACTATTGCTCAGAACTCTTCTATCTGACCTTTTAGCCTCCACCTTGCAACTAAAAATATATCGTTTTTAGAAGATGAGCAACATGGAAATGAGTATAACCATAGAGGGCTACAGGGTGGGTTCTTCAATGTATTTTGCCTACTCGAAAGTCACTTTGAATGACATTCTTGACCTTGTTTACATTTAGCTCCTAGGTTCCAACATTGTCCTCATACTTTGGGCTGAATGTAAAGAAAGATTTTTGGAGAGCAATAATACAGTCTAGTTAGCTAACTTACAATGGCCGCTGTTTTTTTCTGGGCATCAGTACTACCTTGCAGAGCTCAGGCAGGTAGTTAAGCTTTGACTTTCATTCTTAAAACAGAGTAATACTCCTAACTTTTCTCCTGGGATTTCCTTAGGAGAACAGCAGTGATAATAATAGAGCGTTGCTCTGAAAAGTGACAATAACTTCCTGAGGCTGGAATAACAAGGCAGCTTTAGGTTGGGAACCCTAAACTGTATTCTTTGGCGAACTTGGGAAAGTATCTCCCTCCCCACTCCAAAATAAGCAAGAGTAGGAACACAGAAGGATTTGAAAGAGAGAGATTTGGGGACTGGGAATTAGAACTAACCTCTTGCATGCTGATAAATGTTCTCCCAAGAAAGCATGCCTCATAAGAGGTGCCCTGAAGTGTTTAAAGAGCTTCCATGACCCTCCTCCTTTCTGACACATTTCATAGACACTAACTATTCCTGGGCACGGGAAGCAATTAACTTGGCATCTATCAGAAAATTGAAAATATTTCTATATTGGATGTTTTACCAAGTAAAATTCCCACAGAGGAAAGTTCAAAGATAAACAAGGCAATCATGGTCTTTTCATTTCTGTATACTAACTCTTTGCCTAACATGTATTTCCACAACTGATTTAAGTCTGTCTGATCTCTCTTTTGGGAGAAATTCAAATGAATAAATATTTTCCAACCTCCTACAACTAAACCATAATGTCAATACTTACAGTGGATAAAGGGTAAATAATAAATGGTTCTTGTCCGTTTGTTGCAGAGTCTATGATCTAATTCTTAAATCCCATTTATCCTCATCTGAAGAAGGCATCAGAAGTACTTTCAAAAAAGTGGCCCTAAGGCATCAAATATTTTACCACACAAGGACTGAGCTATAACCAAAAGTACACTTAGCCCATTAAAGATCTATTGAGACTATAGGTATGGGCTGAGGATACAGATTTGTTGATGAAGAATGGGTCCTGGGTTTGATCACAAAACCCACATTAAAGAAACAAAAACCAGAGCGGTGGCATTTGATTGTAATCCCAGAACTGAGGCTGCAGAAACAGGCTAATCCCCAAGGCTCACTGGCTCACTGGCAAGTTTCAGGCCAGCAAAAGAACCTTTCTCAACAACAACAACAAATAGGCAAAGACAAATCAAACAGATGAAAAAGAAAACTGGTTGGTTCCTAAGGAATGACATTCCAAGTTTTCTGTGACTTCCAAATACACACACACACACACACACACACACACACACAGGCATCTACACATTCATCTGCACCTATGCACACACATGAACACACATGCACAAGATTATATATTTAAAAGTCCTTTTGTCTTTCTAAAAAATATTTATTTATCTCTCTCTTTCTGTGTATGTGTGTGTCCCCATGTGTCTATATATGCCACATATATGTTGTTGCATAAAAAGGGTATTGGATCCCCTCCAGCTGAAGTTACATGCAGCTGTGAACAGCCTAACATGGGTGCTGGGAACCGAACTCCAGTCCTCTAAAAGAACAGCATGTACTCTTAAACTCTGAGTCATCTCTCATTCCCTCCTTTTTATATTCAATAATTTTGTTTATTTTAGGTAAGGCACACTTTTAATCCAGCACTCTGGAGGCAGAGGCAGGCAGATGTCTGTTAGTTCAAGGCTAGACTGGTCTACAAAGAGGATTCCAGCCTGGGCTACATAGTGATAGCCTGTCAAAAATTTTATTTTATGTATATATGCTTTAGGAACTTGACCCATGTATCTAATGAGTGTATGAGCATATTTTGAGCATATCCAATCCACCTCAACTTCTGCCAGACCTCACTTTACTTCCCCCTCTCAATTTCATATTCTCTTCTGTATTTTTTTTTTTTATGGCTCACTGAGTCCATTTAGAGCTATAAATACGTACTTGGGTGTGAGATTATCTACTGGAATATGGGCAACCAAAGAGAGGCCATGCCCCTGAAGAAAGCTGACTCCACCCCATCAGCCAACAAATTCCAGTAGTTCTCAGTTAGGATCAGCGCAGCTTCACCAACTTAACTGGAACACTGACCGGCGTGATCCTGTATAACTCTTATGCAGGCAACCACAGCTACTGTGAGTTCATGAGTGAATGACCCTGTCATTTTCAGAAGACATTATTTCACGGAAGTCCTCTCTATGTTCTGGTTCTCATAACCTCTCTGCCTCCTCTTCATGGGTAAAGGATTGATATAAAAGTCATATTTGAGGCTGAGCAGTCCGTTGTTATTTCTTCTCTGCATTTCAACTAGCAATGAGTATCCATGTTAGCTGCTATCCACTATAACAAGAAGTAACTCCAATGGAAGTGAAACTGCACTAGTCCATGGTTAGAAGGAAAAATAGTTTGAAGGCAACATGATACTCTGTCCATTTAGCAAAATAACCATATTTGGTTCTCCTCTAGGGTATACAACCTCCATAGCTGTGAGTTATTGGTCAAGTTTACAGTACCAGGTATCAATTCCTTCCTTTGGAGCAATCTTTAAGCTGAATCAGGAACTTGTTGGTTACCTCCCTAACATTCATGCCACTATTGCAACAATAGGCATTAGATATGAATTTTTAAAATTAACATAAAAAGTCACAATGTGAAAACATACCAATATGATGGCATGCCCATTTTGTTTTGGGGAGAAACAAGTGTCCCTGGGAAAGGTTTATCATATGTTAAGTTTATCAGTGCATGATAAATTCTATATGTGGCTGCTCTGTGCAAGAGTCTTTGGTCCCTAAGAAATACCAAGTGCACTAAACCTGAGAAGATGAAGTTTTTGTGGATTTTATGGTTATTATTTCCACCATGTGTATTTATTGTGTATCTCAGCTGGCCTAGGACTTATAATCCTCCTGCCTCAGCTTTCTGAGTTTGAAAAATTATAGGTATGCAGCATCACACTGAGCTTGGAAAAAATGGTGATGAAAATAGGGTCAATGATACTTAGAGAATTGGAAAGTCACCAAGTTCCATAGCCATACCTTTCTGACAAACACAGGTTACAGTCATCTCATTTTTCTCCCCCTTTTTACAAAGAGGAAGCAAGATATTCCCTTTTGGGGAAACTTTATCAACCAAGTTAACCTAAGAAGTACATATTTTTTCCTTATGAAATTAATTTGGTTCTTTTGGCATTATTTTTGAGGTGTACAACATCTTGGCAACTGCTTTGATTTGAAACCATGTGATTTTAGAAAGAGCACGTTTCAGAATGTTTAATTCAGCGATACAAAAGCACTAATGAAATATGCATGTATGAATTTTATATCATATTAGTTCCTTCTTTCTTAAAATCTGAATAAAAGCCAAACATCTGGATTATGTTTAAAAGGCCTGAATTTCCAATTTTCAGAGAGAGCCGCTCTATTTTGACATTGCACACTTAGCCTTAACGTTTACAGTGTGCTATTAACATTACTTGCAATTGTAGAAAAAAATTCTAGATTTAAAGAAACTTCATGCCTCCTAATGCTAAAAATATATCTATATTTCAACTGACTGCTGCTGCACAGCCATGCACATCTATAGTTTAGGCTTCATCAGCATTTCCATTATAAATACTAACACTCACAGGCCTGTAATTCTGGTATAAAGATACGGGGTAAGCTTTGACGTATAAATTCTCCTGTTGTTGAACATTAAGACAACAAACAGCATTTCATCTATCACTTAGCTTCAAAAACTATTCATTGAGTTAGTGTTTTCTAAAAGCCCCAACTATTGAAAATATTTCATCATTACCCAAAGAAAACATGATAGCCATCATGCTTTGGGGGCTTTTACTTCAAATTGACACCATCAATAACCAATAATCAATAACTAGCTTCTGCTTTTGTAGACAGTTGAGGCTATTTTGACAACACAAGTGATGAGAGTTCAGGGAAGTAACTGAGAATATGATGGTTGTATTTACTTTACTGTCATGGCATATGTAGTAGAATCAGACTGGTAAATCAAGTTTTAGGAGACAGGGTTTCTACACAAGAGGTCAGTGCAGACCATGTTGGAATGTCATGTGTTTGAAGTTTGCCAGTATCTAAGTCTTGAGTGGGGTTTAATTTATCACACTTGAAATTTTCATGTATTTGTTACAGAAAAAAGTAAATTTGTTCTTTTACTACATATAGAACACTGCTATAGCCTGTAAATTTCCTTTTAAATTCTTTGGCTTAAGAAAATGCAATAACATTGTAGTATATTACATAAAGCTAAAAGTGTTTGAGGTGTTTGTTGGTGAGGGGATAGAAAACAAAAGAAACTATACTTTAAAATAGGAACTTCTAAAAGGGAAAAGTTGGGTTTGTTGTACTAATTTCTGCTTCTCACATCTTCCCATTCTATATTGTTGTAACTCATCTTTGTGGGGCTTCAGATTCAGCCGACTTGCCCAGTTCATACCTGAGAGGGAGAGTGTGGATTGAGAAACAGTAGGTAAAGACACTTCAGAAGTCTTAGACAGAGACACAGGACAGAGTAAGGAGGGCAATCCAGTGAATGCTGAATGCTCCAAGTTTATTCTTCACCATTCTTAAATACCCCAACCAAAAAGGGAACATGGGGCCGGGAGTTGGTGGGGCACACCTTTAATCCCAGCACTCCAGGAGGCGGAGGCAGGCTGATCTCTCTGAGTTCGAGGCCAGCCTGGTCTCCAGAGCGAATGCCAGGATAGGCTCCAAAGCTACACAGAGAAACCCTGTCTCGAAAAACAAACAAACAAACAACAACAACAACAAAACAAAAAAAGGGAACATGGTATCATATACACAGAACAAACAGACTCTCTTCCTTAATTCTCCAAGCATTTGGTAACTACAACTTAGACTTAATTTCTCGTTATCTGGCCTTTTGAGTCAAGAGTAACCACACCTCAGACCAAGTCTGTTATTTAGATTAGACACCCAAGGTCAAGATCAAACATCTTACTGTAGACATGCCTTAGACCTTTAGGTCTTAAGACTTACCAAGGACAGTTTTGAACTCTCTGACCTTGAGCCAAACTGAAGCAGAGCCATCTTTATGGGCCCCGACACTACACTGCCCACTAAAAGATATTACATGCTTGCATAGCTATTCTTACTATGTGCTGACATGGTATCCCATCAGCTCCTGTATGGCATACCAAAGTGAAACCTTAATTAGAGCAGTTGTGACAAGTTGTGGCAATGACCCACATCCTCACTGATGTGCACTTGAAGGCAGAGAAAGCCAATTGATGTGTGTAGATTTGCAGCATAGTACAGCATAGCATAACCATAGTTTCATAGTTTAACACAGATTGCCTTTGCACCATGCTGCTGGGTACAGGGATTACACGTTGTAGATACCTATTGGAGAAAATAGATGAAAGGAAATTTTTGAGAGCAGCATTTTGAAGTCACCCCCACCCAGTGTGTGTGTGTGTGTGTGTGTGTGTGTGTGTGTGTGTGTGTGTGTGTGTGCATGCTCGTGCATTCACGTTGCACTGCATACACCTGAATTTGTACAAGTGTCATCAACATAAAGAGGCTTACTGAAATACGGGCTAGCTATACAAATTCTATAGTAAAAATCCCTCTGCTATGTATTTATCAAAAAAAAAAAAAAAAAAAAAAAAAAAAAAAAAAAGGACCTGAAAGCCTTGACTTGGTGGTTCGTGAAATGAAGACGGCTGGAGAAGTTTTGATTCATTTGCTCTTTCTTTTGTGTCTGGGTGTTGGGCCCAGCTTAGATTGCAAAGGTTCCTTTTTATGTGGTTGTGCATCTTTTCCACCGCATTCCCGTTTGCATCCATTGCCACGTGATATTTTAATCCGAATCTAACAAGTGACAATTTCTTAGTTGGTAGTTTGAGTCTTGGCTTTTCTTCTGCACAGAATAATGTGATAGTTAAGGCAGATCTCATGAATGCTGGTGCAGATAAACTCAAATTTCTAAAATGGAGGAAGTTCAGCCTCAATTTGCGAACCAACCTTCACTCAACCCCACAGGATTTCTCAGCCAGCTAGACTCCTTCTGCTCTTGGCCTAGACTTCTGGTGACCCAGAAGGCTCTCTGCTGTCTGTGCTCAGTCTTCAGCAAGTCTGCTTTTCTGCCCTGAGCTCTCATCCCCCCTATTGAATGACCCATTGCTCTTTCAGAGGCTTTCTACTGGGGAGGCTCAAATCTTCTCAATACTTTTAGAAGTCCCCTTTGGATATTCAATACAGTGGCCCAGTCTTCTCTGTTCTAGTCCAACCCCAAATGGTTGTTTGTTTGTTTGTTTGTTTGTTTGTTTTTAGCATCTACCTTTTCGTGTTTGTTGACTTGAAGTGAACATAAAGGCCAAGTGAAAGCCTTGTCAACTCCATTCTTTATAGAATTCTAGTGTCTGTGTTTTGTTGAGGCTAAGGTGGAATGAAGGGCAGCTAATAACTCTGTTGTACTTGACATTTGTCATTTCTCCTCAGATTTAACTCATTATGCCAGCATCTTTATTCCTTTTAGAGTCTAATATCCTCATCTGAAACAGACAGCATGAAGTGGTCCCCAGTGGATTCAAATCCAAGACATAGACAGTGTTTGGTTTGTATATTAAAAGTTTCAATGTAACATAAAAATTATGAGATTTTACATAAACATATGTATTCCTGGCCTCACTTAAAACAACATACTTAGTGGTACATATTGAAGCCACATTTCCATGTGGAGGTATTTGGCACAGCTTTAGGATAGGGCAGATGCTGGTACATCCACCACACACCACACTACCCTCTCCCGTCTTCTGTCACTGGGATAAGATTCTAGTAATAATTACACTTGTGGGTTCCTTTTCTTTCAGTAGAGAGTGGCTCTCTTTTGCCATAATACTAATAGTTATTGGAATGTGATTGAGAGAACCGGACTTTTTCTGACCTTACTCTTGACATTACCTTCCAGGCAGCAGGACATGAGAGCCAGCTATTGCTAGTTAGTGAGAGCAGAACAGAAATTCATGAATTTTGCCAACATTAACAATCATTGGCAGCTCAGAATCTACCCCCATGAGAGTATTTATACCAGAGAAATCAGCAAACACTATAAGTTTGCACTTTGTTGTTTTCTTTGAGAGCTAGTTCATTAGCCTATAATACCTATAGGTGTTTGACATTATGATCTCAGAGCTAAATTGTTTATCATTTTATCGATTAATAAGATCAGTATAACTGGCAATCTGATCCATATGTCCTTATTCATGTTTTCCTTGTTTATGTCCTTAAAATGTTGAAGAAGACTAGAGAGAACAAGAGGGTGATGAATACCTCTTGGCTCTTCACAGACAGTATTCCACAAGTTCTTTGCAAAGCCCCCTGCACTTTGTGCTTCTAAGTTCGTGTACCCATCTGCCCACTTGAAACTGATGAAAACCTCGTGGAAGTACACCTGTCTAATCCATGAATTCACCTCCTTGCTGTAGGGATTGAAGTGATTAGATTCTGGGTGTTTGTTGTTAGAAATTTAATCATGTTTAAAATCTGGCTGGCAGTGTAGTGAAGAACTGACTGGTATCGCTACAAAATAGCATTGAGAAAGCAAAAGGACCAAATTTCTACACAGGATGACAATTAAGATTCCCATAGAGGCAGTGAGTTAGCCAGCCCAGAGCCAAAGCCTTTCTGAGCACTTCAAACAGACAAAATTATAATACAGTCAAATCAGAACTAAATACATCAGCTGAAACTGGAGTTTGACTTATCAAATCCAGATCAAAAGCATGAAATAGAAAGCATGTTGGATATTTCTTCCTTAAATTCCTCTAATTTTTTTTTATTGGCACTGGAGGAAAAAACACACACACACACACACACACACACACACACACACACACACACACACACACACACATTAAAACCTCCTGGCTGAATTACTGTCCCAAACCAATAGATCCACGGGGCTTGTTTAGCTAAAAGCCACAACAGACTTTGTAATGCAATGATGTAATCTTGGCTTTGTGTCATTTATATTCAACCTAAAATTTTTTTTTTCCTGAATAGACAGGCTGACAACAATATTGTTCAGTGTGGGTTTTTATTTGGATTCTTTCCAAATGGTTCACATGCCTTCACAGTCACACATCATGCTGCTTACGACTCGCCCCCCCCTTGCCTGAATTCTAAAGTTTGCCCCTTTTACTAGCTTTCTATTTTTCTTTTAATGTCTCAGTTATGTTTGTAAAACTAACCAGCTCCACCACAAAATTAGGATGTATCTTGCAGAGAGCACTCATTTTACTTTTTGCATATTTTTCCGGAGGTCATGTCAAGGTTAGTTTGAATTCCATCCTACATTAAGACTTCTTTCACAGCTATTTAGCTCGGCAGCCTACTCCCCGCTGGGGTCTGCCCCTTGGGCACGTCAAAGCTTCAGACCTGACAAATCACACACAGATGAAGCTGTACTGTTTTTTTTTTAAACAGTTTGATCAGTAACTTTTTTTTTTCTTTTTCACTATCCTTCGTAGTAAGATTCTTTCTCCCTTTGAATTACCATTTCGGGAATTGAAGGTTTCTGTTTGAGACAGTTTGCTTTTGCATGAGAGTTGTCAAATTAGCAAAGTCACTTCTTACAGTGAAATGCACTCGTAGTCTTCTGGTCAAGACTGCAGCATACAGGCAAGCACTTGACTAGCAAGGCTGTAATTGGAATGGAAGGCTACTGCTGGAATATCACAGATTTCTTGGGGATCAGAAAATAAAAATACATCCAGTTTAGAACCGGTTAGAAGTTGTGCCTAGAAATGTCTCTCAGGTGGTTCCAAATGTGCTCTGATCATTATTTTCAGCAAATTGTGAAACTAATGGTACAACTCTCTTTCCTGTTTAATTGATGAACTTAAAGTGCTTACATGACAATAAGTGTATTAGCAAACAGTGTCTCTGTTGCCACTGAAGTATGTCACACATTTTGAAATGCTGCATACTGTCCATATTTTTTTAAGAGTTGAAAAATATTGACCACAAAATGGCTAATTCAACTGAAGACACAGTGTGATTACAGCTGCCGTCATCGTGGCAATGCCAAGGAGCAGGTTAGGGAGCTTCCTTGTTCCCACGGCAGAAAATAGTTGTTATTGTTTTGTTTTTGTTTTTGTTTTCTAAATGAGCCATATAAGCATTTCACTTAGGACAGACAAACACCACCTAAAGGTTTTTAGGCTGTAGACTAAGCTGAACACTGTACAGAGCAGGGGGAAACAATATTTAAATGATGCTCAGCAGGAAAGTACCCAGTGAAGGTCCTATAAAAGGAAACTAATTAAAGACATGTCTAACTAAGAAAAGAAAAGAAAAAAGGATCAAAGGGACCACATTAGGTGACACCATGCTATTTGGGGGCATTTTATTTAACTTTTATAATTCTGTTCTAGGAAAACACCAAATCCCGAAAATGTCCACTTCTGTCACAGTGCCGTTATTTCTGCAGTAGCTACATGTCAACAGGCAAACATCTTGCAGAAATCATCTCAGCACTGGCGCATTAACACATTATGGTGAAAAGAGGGGCTTGTGCTTTTCACGCGGTGCGTTTCAGCCTTCAATTAATGTGAAAGCACTACAATGCCTATGCAACTTCTCTTGCCTAGTGGTGTGCCATTTATCATTGCAGTTTTACATTGACCTTGACACCCACTTCATTAGAATAAAGATTGTCTACCATTTAGGTTACATTGTTCCTCTGCACAGAGACCCCATGCAAATTTCTGTTCAGATAGAAGCGCTGCGAGGCTGTCAGAGGTCATCTGCATTAAATGATTGCAGCTATTTTCCAACCGCTTCTTTTCATTCTACTCAATTCAGGCTAGGAGGATCAATCACATTCCCTGCCTGAAACAGTAGGACTGCTGGGAATATAACTGTTTTTGGTAGTAGTGGATATGCTCTAAACAGTGTTAAATATTTCATATAAACTCATTAAAGGGCATGCAAAGGCTTGAGAAAGATACCACATTTATAGAAATATCAAAGGGGACAGAAAAATAAATAGCATAGTAATTATCAGTTTTATAATTTCAGAAGATGTAATCACAATATTTCTTAGGCTTACTGACTCTTTCCTATAGGTTTTTTTTTTTCCTTTTTCATCCTTGACATGGGTTAGAAAGAGGGGAAACTGGGAGACCTTATACTCTTACTTAGAATTTTACATGAGCTTAACATGAAAAGTTTTCATTTATCGGTGCTTCTATCTTTACTCGGAACAATAAATTCCATCCTGGCTATATTTGTTTTAAAACACATAGATATTCCTTATGTAAAAGAAAAAATGATTGGAGAAGTAAGTTGCCTGGTCTCCTACTTAAGTTTCCTGAGTGATATAATTGGAATTAAATTATTAATGGGAGATACATTTAAAAAGATTGTTTTATGATCTTCTATTAGGGAATTTGCAATTCATTTTAATATTTGTAGTTTGATTTATATTAAAGATAATGCAATCTATGTTCAATTAACAATACATGGCCAATGTAATGTGATTTCCAGATCATGCAAATGGAATAAGCTAGAAGGGGGGGGGCAACTCAATTCTTAACCTCAGATGTAATTTGCTGTGCGAGTTCTGGCAATTTTAAATGACATTGCACTTTTTAATTTTTCCAAAGGCTCAGCAGCAAATTTATCCCAATCAAGAAAGCCTATTATTAATTTACAAGGACAATTGTAGGAGTCTTTATAATTTCTTTGTGCAATTATTCGCCATAAATTCTAATGGTAAGATACAAATAGTTTGCAAGAAGTAGCCACTTTTACTTGTCTTGTACTTGAACCCTCTTCTTGCATCTTGAGCATCCTCTCTAAGTGTTGGTGATACTGGCTCCTGTGAAGCATCCCAGGCTTTGTGAGATGCTGGATGCTAGTCATCTAAAAGGGCAGCACCAGAGCTGCTGCAGAGGCAGCATTGGCCTCCACCAGTACAGCTGAGCTGTGGACCTGGACTTTCCTATAAAAAGATTCTTTGTTCACCAGTGAATAGCATTAGGCATGGACTAGCTGAGGGGCCACCATGAAGTCTCAAATGAGGAGGGCAAACACTAGCTAGAGAATACAGTGTGAGAGTCACAGACATGTCCTTGCATTTGTGTGCAAAATACATGTTTTTACATATTATTTTGTGGTCGTTTGGGTTGGGTGTGTTCCTTGTTCCTTCGATAAACTTTCTTACTGATAGACTAAGATATATTATGTCTTCACCTTGTGTTTTTATTTTCTGTTTGTTGTGGGGCAGGGGAGATAATCATGACAAGTAATACAGGTGTTTGAGACACTAATTTGCTTGGGCAAAGATTCAAATGTATCATTATTATAACTAGATAATTGTCCTTGCTTTAACTCTTCTTAACATGAAGTCACCTGATGCTCAGTTAAAAACAACATATTACATGATATAAATACTCAAACCCTTCTGACTCAGAATTGGACAGCCATATTCTTTAATCAGAAAATTGTTTGCTTTAAATCTTGTGTTTCTTGGAGCCAAAGCTTCGCTCTCCATTTAGCAATGTCTGGTCTCTTTTCAGCATGGCCACCAGAAGCACCATACAAAAGTCTTACAATGAATGTCTTAATCTCTCTGTGTGCTTTTAGAGCATTATTTTGAATTCCATCATGCTGCCTTTTTTCTCCCCTCTTCTGAAGTTTTATTACAACAACAGAATTCCCAGGGAGCTTTGGGGGCAAGGTTCACATAATGTAGCCCTGAAGTTTTGCTAGGTGGGAGCCATCCCCCAGTCCTGGCCATCTTTTGGCGATCTTTCTATTTCAAAAAGATTCACTGGGTAGAGTCTTTTACAGCATTAGCTGTATCTGGTTTACTTTACTTTAATTTTATTTTATTTACTAGACATGGAGTATCTACAACCCTTTCATGATGCTTTCTTTCTCTGACCTCACCGTGACAAGGCATCTTGTTCTTTAACATTGAGGGAGGCAGAAAAATGCTTGAGTTTCTCAATGTGTGCCTTCTATACCAGTTTCAAAATGGCTTATTCTTCTGGTTTCCATGGTGACAATTAACACTGTTTCAAGGCATTGTTCCACTCTCCATTTGGGCAGAATTTTCGGTGTGATTTTTAACAAAAAAAAAAAAAAAAAGAAAGAAAGAAAAGAAAAGAAAAGGATAGAAAAAGAAAAAAGAAGAAGAAAGGAAAGGGAGAAAGTTTTAGGGAAGGGAGAAAAGCCTGGCATGAGTGTCAAAAAAAAGTTATCTCAATCAAGTCTGTATTTGTTATTAAATGCATTTATTTCATAAATCCCTGATTTAACAGGCTTTGTTTTATAATTTAGTTTTAGCATTTGTGCTTTTAAAATATAAGCTATAAATTAGAGTTTCAATTTTAATTCTTAGTTAAGACAATGGGCTACTATTAACTCTGTTTCCTTTAACTTTTCCTTATACCCAAAGAAATAGCTTTTTTGGACACTAGTAGCCTGTGTCTTTAATTTAGATCAGTCACAAATCTATTAAGAGGATTCATTAGACCAAATTGAATTGGCCAAGCAAATACACTTAATAATGTAAATATGCTCTTTGAATGGAGTATATTTTATTTTTGACTAGACAGCGAGGCCCACAGCAGGTGCTGTGGGAAGTTAAATACTGGATGCTTATTTACCTTAGCACTCAAGAAAAGCCAGCTGACTTTAACTTTGCTAATCTCATTTTTTGGCTATTGAAAACTGGTCTGTATGATAACATCCCCAGTCTATGGAACATAATGGGGCAGCTTCTGCTCATTTACTGCTGTGAGTGAAATGAATATGAAGATTAAATTATCTTCTCAGCACAGGATAGAGCAGCCCACTTGATAGGAGACCAAGAGTAGATAGATCTGATGGTTGATTCTCCCAATCCAATGCTTCTAAAAGGATGCTAGATAGAGAAGAGCAAATGCATAGTAGAGTCAACAAAAATGCAACCTTCCTGGCATCATTATACACACAGCCTTGGGGCCCTAAATCATTTTAGATTCAACTTTCACAGCATCTCAGAACTCAAATACTTTCACCTTAAATTACAGGACACTCTAGTACTCTCTATTCACATATCAATATATCTAACAATTAACCAGGTCCTCTTAGCTTTTATTGTTTGAAGGCATTGCCCATCAATTACATCTTTCATCGGGCTGTTTATGTAGTAATAGAGAGAGCATATATAATAGCAAGGCTTTTTTTAAATCTAATAACCATCTTAGTAGCTATTGCCATAAATACCCATACAACATTTCATAGAAAAAATTATTTCATTGTCTAAAATCAAATTAATTGCTTTTTGTATTTTCATTATTGCAAGGCTATCGTTTTCATGAGATAATCTAAACTATCCTCCTTTTTTACTAACACATGATGGAGGAGACATTTAAAGTTGGGAAAGAGAGAGGCTGAGTTTCCACAAGAAAAGCCAATAGCCAGCAGAAGCCACTCCCAGAAGGCACAACTATAGGACTCTCTCTGTTGATTAATACACATGACATAAGGAAAGATTTGAATAATAGTCCTCTTGGTGTCTGAAATACGCACCCCCCCACACACATTATGTCAGTCTTACCTAATTAGTTATGTAAATCTTACATGGGAATCTGATTGCATAAAGCAGCTTGCCTCTCTTCCAGTCATCACTCTGACAAATAATATACTATCTGGGTTTCTACAATACTTGTTGAGTATTGAGTTGAGAAAACCTAAGTGGACAGTGTGTTTTCTGTAATGGAGTAACATGATCGTGGTCATTGTCTGCAGTTAGGAATGTAATCAGAATTGCCCATGTTTCACAGCTCCAATTCTGAAAGAGCTCTAAAGCAACCCTTGATTTTCTTAAATATGTATATTCATGCAATTTTGGATACTCTGACACCCTGATCAATGTTTGTTAATAATATAAATGCTTTAAATCACCTCGTTTAAAATATTTTGTTCTGTGATCCACAAATTCCTAACATGTGGAGAAGTTTACACAATACAAATGATGTGCATGCTTAGTGTGAATGGAAGATTAAAGTATGAAACTGAAAGTGTGCAGACATACGCACACAAATGCTGAAGACCTGGTACCTGAAACAGAGCTCTCATGCCATCTTTCCTTTTGAGCCAATCCCAATTCTAATTTAGTTTAGAGTTTTATATAAGGTATTTTTCAAGGGGACTAAAACTTATCCAAGTGTTTGGGGATATTAGGAACCTGAAGACTGGCAATACTTTGCCCACACACAAAGGTTTTCCTCCTTAGATCTAATTAATAGTGTTTACCTTGGGGCAGTCATGCTCACTAGGGCAAAGGAGCAATGCTACCATGGGCCTCACTCACCTGATTTTGTTGTTTTGAAGAAAGACATCTTTGGAAATGTGCATTAAATTATAAATACATTTAATACTTTCTCCATAATATAATTTTGTATGCAAGTATATTTTGATGCGCACATAAATATGATAGTTATGTCAGCTGTTCACAAGACTTCTATAGTAGGTAATTACCAATACGGAGTCAGGTAGAAATATAAGGGTATTTAATAGGGAAAAGCCTTACTTACAGAGCGAACCAGCCAGCCGGTGGTAGTCTGTACAGCAAGAAGCAAAGAGAGACCGAAACCGAAAATGCAGTCCCCCTACTCACTCTGACCACGCCCTCACAAGCCCTCAGGTACTCTTGTAGCCAGCCCCTAAGAAGGCGTGGCTACAGCTTCCCCTACAGACTTCTGTATAAACTTTTCCAAATACAGGTATTTGAAGAATGCCACCATAAAAATGTTTTATCAAGGAACTATTTCATTGTCTCCAGGAAACATCTCTAAAGAGACTCACTAGGCAGTTTGTTAGACTATAGAGCTTATCAGTGGGGCCAGGAAGCTTCAGTAGTCAGCTGAGAAGTTCAGGGCAGCTTGTGCTAATCAATAAGTAATTGTAGATCTATAGCTATCCCAAGCAACAAGTGTGCTTTCTCCATCTTTATATGTATTTTTTTCTCTTTAGCTCTCACATAGCTTTTAAGTAAAGAAAAAAAAACCAAAATATTAATTGAGACACATAATCCTTATGAATAATGTTTTTCTTTCAAAGATAATTTTATTAGCTTTTTTTTGTCCTAAAGTCTAAATGTATTGGAGACTAATCACATTTTCTTAACTTTCATAACTCTCAACCAAATATATGTATTATTTGTGGCACAAACATTTCCCTCTATCAATCACCTTCATTTGAAAAGCTCTTCTCTTTAAAAAAGAAAGGGTCACCTCCCTGGCAAGTGATTGATACATGTTTCATGGAAGAAAAAAAAAATACATTGAACTTCTCCAAGAGAATCTCCTGGGAGTACAGATGGGAGGGGTGGCTCTAGAGGCAAATGATGACCCAAATTAACTGAAACAGTAAGCCCTTCCAGGCCAGGCATTCTCTTATTTACTATATTTTAGGTTAAAAACATAAAATGTGTACGAAAAATTAGTTTAAAAAGACAAAAATCTTTAATCCCAGCACTCGGGAGGCAGAGGCAGGTGGATCTCTGTGGGTTTGAGGCCAGTGTGATCTACAAGAGTTAGTCCCAGGACAGCTAGGGCTACACAGAGAAACCCTGTCTCGAAAAACCAAAAAAAGAAAAGAAAGAAGCAGAAAGATAAAGAAAGAAAAAAAGAAAGATGGAAAGGAAGGAAGAAAGAAAGAGAAAAACAGACAAAAATCTTTGAAGCCAGCAGCACAACAAGAAGTGTCTGAGTGGGCACATGTGGCAACTGTCCCAAGTGTTTTGCATTAGTGTGGTACCCAAGGTGATGAGGTTTAGCCTCCCAGTAAATTTCACTGGGAAAAAAAAAAGACCTTATATCCCAGTAAGTAGTACAAACACTGCTCAAAGATGTTCCTAAGAACCCCTCTGTCCCCTAATAACTTACCCTTGCCTTGTCGTTTCAGCGGTACAGTGTGGAGATGTCCATCAGGCACCTAAAAAAGACAGAGCTGCTTAGCAATGTTGAAGCACTGAGGAAAGGTGGCGTTTCACTACCAAACGATCTCCTGGAAAAAGTGGATTCAATTAATGAAAAATGGGAACTGCTTGGGGTATTTGCATTTTTATTACTGTTTGTAGGTTATGTGTACATTTTTTGTGTGGTGAAGTACTCTATCTGTCTGATTTCTAATTTGAGGCACAAATATCTCTCTCTTTCAATTCACTCCTTACATTTCAAATAAGCTACTCATGTTATTATGGGGAAAACATTGCTTTTCCTCTTCTGTTTTTTTTTTTTTTTTTCTCTTAAATTTATTCTGAGCTGTCTCCTCTCAGATTTTAATAATTTTGGTTCTTTAATACATAAAAAAGTAAGTAAAATATGCCATGTATTAAGGGTATGCACCAAGTCAACTCTAATACAGTATATCTGATATACACTGACTGTCATGCTTGGATGAATGTTAATAGAATTTGTTCTGAAAGTACATGTTAGAGACATCCACTGTTTAACTATTCGGTGTATCCTTAAAAGTGAGGAGTGGAGTTGCCACTGTTACTTTCAGGTCATACTAAAGCTACCAAATCAGATATGCAAATTTGACCCAAATCTCAATGCCAGAATTAAATCAGTCTCCTTTTAGTGCCTCAATTTGCAGACCACTTTTAACAAAAGCCAAAAAAAGTTTCATGTAGTTCCCAGTCAAAGAGATACAAGAAGCTGGCAAGGGGCAATATAGACATTCTATTACCCAGAGGCCTGGATGGCATCATTCAGGGGGCAGCACTGTCCTAGTGTTGGGTGACAGCTGATGGAGAAGTTAGCCTGTAGTTCTTTATCAGCTCCTATCCTAAATTGCCTTCACTTCAAATCAAGGATAAGCTAAATTTGTCAATTACCTAAATGATTAGTTATAATAGCTACTATGGGTGGTGTCAGTTACAGAACACAATTTTTCAAGCCCTCTATTTTCCTGCCTCTTTAAAATTTTTTAAAAGAAATAATACTCTAGAAATATTTTGAATTAGGAGCTCTCCATGTACTGTGATGACTTGGAGACATGCCAGTGTTCCGTTTATGCCATGCTTAATCTAAGTGATTAAAAGCCTGAACATGTAAGTCCTTGTTTCTCATCTAAATTCTCTACACTCTGCAGTTGTTCAAAGTAACTTAAAAATCTTAAAAATTCTTACTCTTACTTATTATGGCCTTGCCTTTTAATGATAATTAATGTAATTGCTTTAAAATATGGAGGTTTAAATCAGGACCTACTAAATTCTACAACATGCATTGCTCTCGGGAGAAATGTGATTACTGTATGATATTTTCAAAGGTTGTTTACAAAATAGAGAAGAATAGCAACTTTATTGGCTTTAGAGATAAAGTGATAAACAGTTGACGGTGCATTTAAATGTATCTTTCCTAATTTGATAAATAACAGTATTCCCTTAGAAAACTGTTTAAAGTATGTCATGAATATCAATTCTTCACAAAAAAATTTAAATTGTTATTGCATTGAAGACACAGTATTTAATTAGTCTCTATGAGTCAGATGTCATTCAAATAGTTGCCATTTTGACAATATATCACTCAAATACCGTACAGTTTTGCAGTAATTTGGGGAGAGTAGGATGGAGAGCTGAGTTTAATAAAGCTGAAGTCACACTGACACAGTAGGCACACTGCTTTAATTGGCATGATTACATTTTAATTGGCATGGAAAAAAATTAAAGACAAGGATTTTAACTTCTAACAATAGTAAAATAGAGGGATATGGTTTTTAATATTTCTTTCATCTAAGGTGAACAGTGTGGAATGAAAATACATTAGAATGAAATGTCAGTGGTGCGTACAGTTTAATCTGTGAAATTTTGTCCCCTGTGCTACATATTACTCTGTCTCAATTGCATATTAAACAACCCTATCAAGGCAGGCATTGGCATCTGCTGTGCTGACACAAATTGTGAATTAAATGAAATTGATGTCCTCTGTCGTATATTTATGAAGACGGACCATTCTCTGAAGTATTCTGTTTATAAAGAATTTATGATTGCAAACTGTTCCAGAACAAAAAAAGTGGCAATAAATTCCTTTTTGTGACCCTAGCCTCCAAGGGCATTGATTTCACCTCCTGCTGTTACTTTTGTTACAGCATAAAAACAATAGCTAAATCTGGATTCCACTGAGGGTCTTCAAATTATCAATATTTGCACCATGAAAATGTAAGGGTGTTACCACAAAAGGCTATTTTTCTGTCATGATCTCCTAAAGATACTAGTTACAGAATACCATGGAGCAGATGAATGTTTGTTGACTTAATTTTCTTTGTGTTTTAGAGCAAATTTTTCTAGATTTAATTTATCATTTTAGATTAAATCTTATTGATTCTGGAAAGAGAGTGCTTCTACCAAAGAGAAAGAAAAGAAAACCAGCTCAAAAATTCCTCTATATCATAGTGCTCAGTCTAAGTAGGCTCATCTCGCACAGTGAACCAGGGATTGTTTTAACATATCTATTAAATTATCTGAATCTGAAAGGAAAAGCAGGAAGAACCATGGGGTTGAAGAACCCCAAGACGTATGAAACCGATGACAGTCAAACCACAGAATATCTCTTAAGAGTGCTCCTTCATATTATTTAGGGAATTATACTTCACAGAAGAAAACCAGGAATTTTATTCTCTGTACTATTGGCCTCTGTACACTGATTAAATTCAGGCCTCTATCTCTCTTCAACACTTTATGTAGACAACTCTTCACTGTAACATTTTTGCCATGAGAACTGAGATGAATTTTTGTCCGTGATTATGGTAACTTGAACCAAAGCTCTTTTCTGTGAAAGCCAAGTCTAAAGAATGAAGTTTTGCTTGTGCATCCACTGGTAGTGGGGATGCGCACTAAAAAAGCAAGCCCCAGAGGTGCCATCAAGCTACTTAGAGCCAAATATCAGTCATGAGGAGGAAGGGATCACTATGCAGGCTCACGTTATCTCCTGCCTTGTGTTTTTGGCATGTCAGTTAATCTATTTTTTGTTTTGTTTTGTTTTTCTTCCTTTTTAATCTGATGCATTAGAAAACCCTAAGAGAGAAGATACAGGACACAATGGCAGGGCACAGCGGGTCGGGCCCACGTGACCTGCTGTCTCCTGAAAGCGGAAGCCTGGTAAGGCAGCTGGAGGTCAGGATCAAAGAACTGAAAAGGTGGTTAAGAGATACAGAGCTTCTCATCTTCAATTCCTGTCTGAGACAAGAGAAGGAAGGAATGAGTACTGAGAAACAACTCCAGTACTTTAAGGTAATAAAAAAGAACAAAGTTGACAAAAAGCTTTATTTATGAGAGAGATGAAATGTTTATCAAGTATATAAAGTATTGTGCTCATGCATCTGTGTATGGCTGGCCTCTTAAATGCTTCCTGGAGTTTACACACTTCTTATGCTAACCTCTCTATGTGTCAAAGAGGAGCATCAAGCATATCGAATACACACTGTATAGAGGAAGTCTGTGCTGGCTGTGTGTTTGTGCAATGCCTGTTAGAAAAGGACTGATAAATTAAAAGCAGACCAGCAAACATGGAAGATTACTGGGAACTCTAAAAGATCTAAGTGTTCCATAAATAGCTTAACAAAATGTACTACCATAAATTGATATGGTAAAAGGTCATGATTTAATTGATATCCATTAGTGCTAACAAAAGAATACATAATTTTTACATATGAAAAAATTAGTTATTCACAGAGGAAAGAAATAAGAGAGATCCCATATCATAGGTGTATTCCACTGTAAAATGTTGCTTACTCTTGGCCAATAAGATTGATATTATTTTGTGTTTATGTCCCACGGAGAGGCATTCTCCAAGTTTGTTTGTTCTTTATATGGTATCAATTGGACCAAGTTTTAAAGAGCTTTTTAAAGTATTTGTGTGTGTGTGTGTGTGTGTGTGTGTGTGTGTGTGTGTGTGTGTGTGTGACTTCCATGAACCCTCATTGCCATAGCATGTATGTGGAAGTCAGAGGATAGCATCTGGCAGTTGGTTCTTTCCTTCTACCATGTATGTTCTGGGGATTGAACTTAGTCATTAGGCTTGTGGCAAGTGCCTTTACCCACTTAACTATCTTGCCGGTCCATGGAATGCAATTTAACATTCAAATGTTTTACCTCATTGCTCAGAAGAGCCCATACTGCCTGAACCTGCCAGTAAAACAGTGATTTTTGGTCTTGGGCTGGTGGTTTGAGGCTTTTTGGCTATGGAATGAATTAGTGGCAAGATACCTTATAGCATGGAAGATCTTAAAAAGGAAGAAAAGAACAACTATAAAAGAAAGAACTTTCTGAAACCAGCAAATATTTCTCTCAAAGCTTTCTAGGACCAGGCTTTATTGACCTGATGCCATCTAGCAATCTATATAGCCATCATGCATTTTTTCCTCATCTTGCTCTCTGCTGTAACATAAAACAGGGCACCCTCAAAGGCATTTTCCAGTAAACTACCTATATGTCACCCATATAAATTATTTTAATCAAATAATTCATCTTCTGCTATTGTATTGAGAAGTCCAGATGACCAAGGCACACTACAGGGAGAAGGAGCACTCAGGCATGTGTGTCTGTGTCATTTGAACACAGCATGCATCTTATAGATCATCTGGACAACTACAGGGGTAGGTACTGCAAATATTTTTTAACTTCCATTGTATCTTTATTGCAGCTTTAGTGAACTGACTCGTGTCCCCAGCTTTGGAGTTAGGTCACATTTCAGTCCCATTAATTGTTTGACAGGTGGTCATGTTTCTTACATAATACCATGATTCCTTGATCTCTCTCTGTATATATAAAATGGGCTTCTAATAATATTTATTTTGCAGTTACGTATGTAAGGTATTATTTTGCTTTATGTAGTGAGTGCATTCATATAGAATAGAAATCTCTTGACACTGTAAGCCCCAATATGGAGACAACAGTAAGTTATCATCACAAGTAGTATCGGACTACCTACATTGATATATATATATATATATATATATATATAATATATATATATAGTATGCATTTAGAATAAAGTGTTTTTAAAACAAAACATATGCTATGTTTATAGAGGGAAGCATAAACCCATCACTTTTGTTGTTGCTTTCAAAGGATAGTAGCTTTGATCTCTAGCTTTATGTCCTGTAAATATAATTTTCAGCTAGGCCTAAGTAACAAGTTTTAAAGTATAAAAAAGAAAAATGGTGGGAAGAAGACGTTGAGGGAGAATGAGAAGAAAAGGAGAAAGAAGGAGGTAGGAAAGGGGGGGCAGGAAGTGGGATCAACACAAGGAAGAGGACTTTGGGTCATTGAGTAGTACCCAGAATTCTAGTCTTTCACAGAAGTTGTGCTGCCATGCTGTAGCCAGTAAGGCATGGTCACTTCTACATCTACTAACCTAGCTCAGCATTTATTTAGTACCTAAAACTAACAGAGAACTGTTATTTCAGTATAGCAGAAACCATACTTTGTTCCACTTTCTCTTCTTCAAAGATGTATCTTTGTAATAGTTTCAAGTGTCACTATCCACTGAGTTATCTGTGTTTATGCTCACGTCTCTTTAGCAATTGTTAAGTTCTATAATAACAACAGAGAATCTCCTATCCTAAAGAAAAGGTAAGAAGATTAACCAATAATGCAAACTTAATCCTGTGGTTCCTGTCCTTGCCCTGTCCCCTGCCTTGCTCCACTAAGGCAATCATCAGGATCTCAAGTCAATATTCATTATACAATGCTTCCTATAGTTAAATTGAATTCCTTAATGTTAGTTGCTTTTTATTTCATTACAGAGACATCCATACTGTAGGCTACACTTTAGGACTTCCTTTTTCATTCAAGATTATAATAGAAAGATCATTCATGGTGGTGGCTGTGGCTATAATGTACTTCCTTTGAAAACTCTACTTCTCCATTTTGAATATGTAAATATATCTCATTTAATCCTAATAGCAGCACAATGAATTATCTATGAGGATCTTGATTTGGGTTATGTGAATCGGAGGCACAGGGAAGTCAAGTTTCGGATGTTCAAGGTCATCTTTAATGAATAGTAGCATTATATTGTGATCCAGGACTGTGTGGCTCTAATGATCTTTGGATGAATTGCTATGTAAAATTGATATTAACTAATATTTCCTAAGTATCCTTCCATATCAGGTGACTCAAAAAGAAAGACGAAACAGAAGTGCATTTCATTGTTTTTTTCATGTAGATTTATTAGTTACTCTCTTCAGTTTTTTAGCCAAAAGCCACAGCTTTAGCTATGATAGATGGGATGTGTATATGTCAAGGTTAGGTCTCCATTTTTGTACTGGATCAGTGCCCTTTGCTACATGCCATCTTCTAAGGTGAAACTCCTCAAACCTTTGGAGACTATGGAGCCCTGGCACATCCCTTTTATGACACAAAAGTCCACTTTTTCCTCTTTATGATGCTAGGATCAAGCACAGACCTTGTACAAGCTAGACAACTAGTTGCTTTCCCACCAAGCTATGCTCCCATGCCTGCAGTCAACCTTTAGGAGTTAGCATAGACAAGTTGAGGAGATCTGGCAGAACACATTTTTGTTGTTGTTTTCTTCTTAAGAAAAATGTATGCATGTCTATTGGAAAAAGTATCTTTCATAGCCAAAAGTGTAATATTTATAAGCTATTTGAAAGTTATTCTCAGTACTTCTTGTGTAACTAATCCTTACCAGAGTCATTGGTATAACAGAACCAAATGTCTGTCATTTAGTGTAAAATGTAATATAGTGTTTATGATGTTTCAATCATAATTTGTAATTATCATACACAGAATAAAACTTTTTGCTTGCCAGAGTCTAAAGAAAACAAAGCTTGAAATAACTCACGTCAGGGAAGCATGAAGACTCTTTGCGTGTGGAGCTTGTGAAGCCTGTGTGCTCTGCATCTCCTGTGGGTTCCCACATGTCTTCCACCATCACTGGCTTCATAGAGAGCCTCCAGGCCTTAGCTCTACTGCTTGTTGTTCTCTGAAGCCATAAGGCTTTAATGCAAGAGCCCCAGTGCAGGATCCAAAAGACAGAAAAGAGGTGCTGTATATAAAAGAGAAAGTCCATCCCTTTGTGGAAAGAGCTGAATTTCCTATTCAGCTTGGTATGTGATAAGGAAAGAGATCAGGATTTTAATGATTCATGGGGAAAAAGAAAAAGGCAATTATAGAATTATTTTTCTGTAAGGCAGTAATTGTGGTAAATGAGGGATTAGACACAAGGAAATTCTGTACAATAAAGAGTCTAAACCCAGCAGAGAGGTGCCATGAAGGTATGACTCCAAAGCCCTGGGATAGAAATGTAAAATTGTTGAGGACTGAACACAGTTTAATAACAAATCGTGGGAGCTCATGTCAAGGACTTAATGAGGCCAACTGGCAAAGGGCCTTTATCACCCAAGAGTGGAGCTTCAATGCCATTTGCTAGAAGGCACTGCCTTTTAACCATGACCCTTCAGAAAGAAAGGAATATAATTACTTAATCATATGTTCCTTGTATCCCAAAACCAAATTAATTATTCTAAAGGCTCTAAATTGGGAACAAATTGTCTATTACCAGCTAAAGAAACCCACAGCATTGGCCTAGGCCCAGAACAAGCCTGGGAAGGGGAGTGAGATTAGACCTGCTACAGTGCTGTCAACCAGAAGGGGCGAGAAAGTAGTAGACACGATTACCTCAGCATTTGTTGCTGCAGATTTGTGTAGCAGTTCAAGTTTGACAGATCACTTTCATTTTTGTTACTAATTACTTTCTTAGATGTGCACTTATTCATTTTCAGGAATGAAGAACTTGTGTTGTGGAAACAAAATGTGACTTGTTTAAAGGTACATGGAGACAACAGAGGGAGCAAAAGCAGTGCTCTTTGGACGTAAACTCCAGTAGCTGCCACTGTGTCACTTACTGGTCTTTCAGAGAACTGTGGAAGCTTTGTTTTTCCAAACACTTTTTCATAAAAGGCTAAGTAATATAATCTTTGTCAGTTACACCACTGACGCTATGGTGCAAAAGCAACCACAGACAATATATTCAATAATAGACATGGCTGGAGTTGACCAAATTAATTTTAAAACTATCTATAAAAGCAAGTGGTAGGCTAGATTTGACCCAAAGGCCATGTTTATCTGACCCTGTATAGACTTTTAAAATCACCAATGTGGAAAATATCTGCATCTGCACCTCTTGAGAAATAGAAACCAGGATGGAGAGAGAGCCTAGTGCCTAAGTTCAAATCCCCAACATCTCCATAAAAGGTAGGGTGTGACTTTATATTGCAATTCCAGAGCTAGGGATGGCAAGAGAGACAGGAAGAGACAGGGCTTGCTGGCCACCAATGTCACTGAAAAGGGCAAACTCCAGTTTCAGTGAGAGATCCTTCCTCAAGGGACTAAAGCAGACAACGATAGAGCAGCATAGCAGATGTCCTTCTCTGGCCTCCATAATGCATACATATGTACCAGCTACACCACACGCACACCTCACATGTATCACACATACACACACCATATGCATACATACACACACACCACACACACACATATACACACAAATCACACACACACCATATACACACATATACACATACCACACACATACACACAAACCCCACACACACACACCCCACACACACCCATGAGGAAGGGACAACCATACTGCTGTAACATCACATTATAACTACAGCTAACACTTTTTGAATGCTTGTAAGGCTATGTAGCGATTTCTAAGTGTTTTGTCTACAATCGCTTATTTAATTCTCATCACCCTTCTGAGGCAGGTACTAGGGTTTGCTATCCCCTACTTATAGAAGAGAACATTGAGATAGGATACATTGCTCTACTATTCCACATCCTGTCTCTGAGTACTTAGTGACTGACTATTTTGTTTTGAATGTGATCAGTCTAGCAACAGTTGGTGGTGATGTTTTTAGAAGCTGCAGAATCTTCAGAAAATGGGCTCTAGCTGTACAAAGTGAGTCATTAAGGGGAAGCCATGAAGTTCTAGCCTAGCCTAGCTGCATGTTCAGTCTCTGCTTCTCCATCCTTCCACATGTGAGCAAACACACTCATGGTCCTGCAGCCATAGCCTCAAGCAGCTCCTACCAGCATGCTTTCCCTGTCAAGATAGACTGTAGCCTCATTTACTGTAATAGACACTTCTTCTTTTATGTTTCTTCCTGTCCAATATTTATTCACAGTAAGGAGAAAAGTAGTTAATACACATAGCTAATGGAAATCAGTGTCAATGTTTTAAATCATGGGAATGAAAATTTATGGAGTAGGGCTTCTAAAAGGATTGAATGTTGACTATGAACTGTGAAGCAGTAATGAGCAGTCACTCTGAAAATAAATGTTACTCGTTCAGGGTGTGGCAGCACACACACCTTATAATCAGTACTCAAGAAACAAAGGAAGTTCACAAATTTGAGGCCAACTTGGGCAACACAGTAAGACCCTGGTTCAGAAAATTCCAAGCAAAACACCACCAAAGAAGCAAACAAATGAAGATACAGACCAAAATAAGAAATACTACTATTGGGTAGCAATTTCCTCCTAGATAAAACCCTCCACTTTGGAGTGAGGCTCACTATGATGCAGGATGTCCTAAGGGAAGATGGGACATTCCATTCTTCAGGGAAGCTTACTAAGCCCAAGAAGTACACATTCAAAGGCTTCAAGAAGTCTCTGAAATTGACCAGATTCACTAGGCTCCTCCCTCCCCAAGTATTTTATATAACTAGTAAGTACTGCTAAGGGATGATGTTAGAGAAGTCGAGCTTCTGGAAGAAGCAGTGACCAATGTTGCTACCTACAGAGGCTCATACAAATTGAAGCTACCTGGAAGAACACTCTCTGCCTTCTAATCCCAATAAAACTCACAGTAAATTAGTCAGATACTAAGGAAGAATTCAGTACGCAGATTCCCTTAAAAAATAAAAAATAAAATGAGAGAGAGAGATCACATAATAAAGTTAGATCACTCCTGCTCTAGAATCAAAGCCATCATCCAATAGCAATTTGATAAATGCATGTCTGTGTTCATTTTGACACTATTCATAATAGCTAAGCCATGGAATCAGCCTAGAGACCATCAGTGGATGAATGGATAAAGAAACACACACACACACACACACACACACACACACACACACACACACACACACACACACGTTTATTCAGCCATAAGTAAGAACAAAATAATGTCATTTAAGAGAAATGGATGCAACTGGAGATCCTGTTAACTGAAGTACACAATTATCAAAGACAAGCATCACATGATTTTGCTCATAGGCAGAATCTAGATTTTTTTAAAGACATGAAAATAGAGGAGGAATTATTTGTAAACAGGAAGGGAGAATGAGAGTGGGGGGAGTAAGAAGAAAGGAGACTGGGGAATATGAGCATGGTCAGAGTACATTTAATCATGGATGAAAATATCAAAATGAAACCAATTTATTTTTACAATATACACTAACAAAAGGAAAGGGAAGTTAAAAAGAGAAATACTTCCTCAAATATCAGCACATGGTCTTTGGAAACAAAAAATAAGACCAATGTTACTAAGACATTTGGGAGAAATTCTCCATAGCTACTGTAAGTACCCTAAATGGCACTATAAACAATCTCATTTTCTGTGAGCCTCAAAAGTCCCATTTTTAAGAAGTTAGGTTAAGTGGCAGGAGAGAATATTTGTAAGTTTCAACACATGAGAAAAGTGATCATAGTTCTTAGTGACACCTGGGTCATCCTGATGCTCTTGCCTCTGATGACACTATTGACAATGGTGTGAGAATCTGTGTTTCACCTAGTAAAAGCCAAAGCAAGCCAACACTTCTAAGTCAACTGACATGAGGACAGTTCAGTTTTGTCAAGGGGATTAGATATATTTTTAGAGGGTTTATAGCAACCATGTGTGTCAATCAAAAGAAAATAATGTATGGTCATTAAAAAGTACCAGATTTTTTCTGCCACATATTAAGAACTCCTGCTACTTAATACCATAAAAATAATTGTAAGTAATTGGATATAATCTAGAACCAACTTGCAAGAAGACCTGATGGATAAAGGCTGACATTCAATGATAAATTTAAGTTACTCCTATAAGTATTTAATGGGAATGAGAAAACCCACAGTAATATTTTGTGGTCATTTGAGGCACAGTCTTAGATGGCCCAAGCTAGCCTTGCTTGTTCTGTAACCAAGAATGACCTTAAACTTCTGATCCTTATGCCTGCACCTGCTGACTGTTAGCATTACACAGGTTCCACCGTGCTTAGGTCAGTCAAAGAAAATGATTACAGGTAGTTTTAGTGTATTTTTCTGTAGTATTTATCAGTTGCAGGAAAATGGGATGCAGTGGGGCTCATATTACTAAGCCTGATGAACCAGATTCAGAAAGCGAAAAATACACTTTCTATGTTGTGGACCCTAGATTTTATTCTCTCTCTCTCTCTCTCTCTCTCTCTCTCTCTCTCTCTCTCTCTCTGTCTGTCTCTTTCTTCGTCTCTCATCTCTCTCTCTCTCTCTCTGTGTGTGTGTGTGTCTGTGTGTCTGTGTGTCTGTGTATCTGTGTGTCTGGTCAGGGGGCAGGTGCAAGAATCAAGAAGAAAAGAAAAGAAGAGTATGGGGATGGATATGGTCACAGTCCATGATATACTAGAATTAAAATGTCTATAAAATCACTATGTACAATGAATATGTGCCAGTATTTTTTGTGCCAGTAATTTTTAAAAAGTAAAAAACATCAAAGTCACCTGGCAGTGGTGGCACACACCTTTAATCCTAGCACTTGGGAGGCAGAAGCAGGTGAACCTGCTGTGAGTTTGAAACCAGCTTGGTCTACAGAGTAAGTTTCAGGACAGCCAGGGCTACAAAGAGAAACCCTGTTTCGAAAAAGAAAGAAAGAAAAAAAAAGAAAGAAGGGGGAGGAAGGAGGCGGGGAGAAAGGAAGGAAGGAAGAAAAAAAGAAGGCAAGAAAGATGAAAGATGATCTGTCCTCTCTACCTGGTTACTTTTCTACTGCTTTGACACAACACCGTGTTGGAAGAGATTTAGAAAAGGAAGGGTTTATTGGGAGCTTACAGTCCCAGAGGGTTAGAGTTTATCACCACTTTGACGGGGAGCATGGTGCTGGAGCAGTAGCTGAGAGCTCACATCTTGAGACAACAACCACCAGGAAGGGAGATGGAGGGAGACAGAAAGAGACAAAGACACAGACATAGAAACAGATATTCAGAGACAGAGAGCAGGACTTTTGAACAATGACACACTACCTCCAATTACTCCACCTCCTAATCCTTCCCCAAAAGTTCCATTAAACTGGGGATCAAGTATTCAAACATCCGAATCTGTGGGGCCATTGTCACTCAATGTATAGTATCGGAGTAAATGTGAAGCTGTAGAGCCTTCACAGTACAAAAAAATAAGCACATGGTGTATGCTACTGTACCTGTTGCTATGATAAAACAGCATGACAAGAGCAAGTAGCCGAAGGGAGAAAGGGTTTATGATTAGAGGGTTAGTTCATGCCAGGACATCCTAGCAGCAGGAGCTTAAGGTGTCTGGACACGTTACACCCACAGCAAGGAAGTAGCAAACAATGATTAACTTCTCTTTTTATGTCGTCCAAAAATAAAACACATTTTTAAAGGGTTGGCATTCCCACCTCAACAAACTTAACCAGGACTATCCTGCACAGGTGTGTCCATAAAGCTTGTCACTAGGTGATTCTAGAGACTGCCCAGATAATGACACTGACTATCACCTGCCTTATTTCTAGGCAATGATCTATGAGAGCGCCAATGATTTTCTGAGATAAATAAGGTTAATGAGTAATATGAGACAGTACATCTGTGTTTAAAACAGTTCAGTGATTAAGAGCTCTGGCTGCTCTTTCTGAAGACCTGGGTTTGATTCCTAACACCCACATGGCAGCTTACAGTTGTAGCTGCACTCACAAGGGACTGGATACCTCTTCTGGCTGCTTTGGGCAGTAGGCATTCATGTGATACACAGATATGCAAAGCACTCATACACATAAAAGTAAATGAAGAAATAAATGAAAATATTAAAACAGTTGCTTGGTAAGACCTTAACATATTTTAAATATCTGCATTCTAAGTATTGAGAAAGAACCTGTATAATTTTTTTGCCTTCTAATTTTTATTTCTTAATCATTTCTTTTGTTTTTTGAGATAATGTAATAACAACATTCCCCCTTCCTTTTCTTCCCTTAAAACAGCCCTATACTGTACTCCCTGCTACCTTCCAAATTCATGGCCTCTCTTTTCACTAATTGCTTTTCAGTATATATATGTATATAAATATAAACATTCCTAAATACATAAATGCATCCTGATCAGTTTGTATATTATTATTTGTACGTATATTTGCAGGGCTTGGACAATCAGTTGATGTGCTTTTCTCCGGGTGAAGACTTCCCCAGATCTCAGTATCCTTTAGTTGCCATAGTTCTTTGTTTAGTGTTGAGGCCTTGTGGTCTTTCCCCCACCCGCTTTGACAAGCCTGTGGTTGTTGTCTTGGTTCAGCTCATGTTTAGACAGCCATGTTGGTGAGACTATGGGTATAGCTTCTGACATTTCTAGGAGACACAGTCTCACAGAAAATTCCCTCACCTCTCTGGCTCTTACAATCTTTCTGCCTTCTCTTTTGTAATGTCTTCTGAGCCCTAGCTGAGGGAGCTCTTTTCTAGATGTATCCGGTGGGGTGGGGCTCCAAAACTCTGCGTTTTGATTGGTCATGGTTTTCTACAGTGGTATCCATCTGTTGCAAAGAGAAATTTTCTTGATGAGGGATCAGGACATCACTTATCTGTGGGTATGAGGGCAGATATTTAGACTGTACTTAAGAATTAATTCCTGTCCAACACAGTGGGGATATGATAAATAAAAGTCCTTTGGAGTTCTGGTTAGTTTATTTGAATTTAACTTAGAACATTCACATTGAATTGTCAGTCACCTACTATTACTTCACTCTTACACCATTCCTTCATAATTGATCAGCCTGTAGTATTGATTAAGTACCACCAATAGGTTCTCTTTGTTGTTGATATCACAATCTTGGGCATTTGGTTGTCCAATCTACAGAGTGTAATTTCTCTTCATCTGATAGTATTTGTTTATAATTTTGATCTCTAGTTTGAAATGATTCTCTACAATTTTTACATTCTGTATCTCTGTAATAGCCACATTTTTCCACTGGTAATTTATTCAATTTTAGATGATGCCATGGAAGTTCTCTAAGCATCACTCCTAGCTTGGCAGACTTTCGTTTGATGTAGTCAGTTCTACGTAGAGGGTACTATTAAATCCCCCCTTAAAATGAAGCATCAAGAGGGAAAGTTTGCATCAATGATACCATGCTATTGCCTTTGTCATCATGATGGCAATGTTCCATTTTAGACCTACTCTCCAAAACTCTATAATTTGAATACCGATTCTGGGCTAAAGTAGAGGAAGTAGTAATCTCCTGAGTCATGAATTTTAGTCTGAATGGCAATACAGATAACATGAATATATTTTATTGGCTTTATAAATCAAGAACTTGTTAGAGTCATTTCTAAAATACAAAGGCTTCCACAAATAAACTAATAGTACAGTGACAAATAAATAGGCTTATGAAAAAAATCAAAGAGGAAAATATTCGTGTTAAAATTAATGACCAGGATGAAGTGGTAGCAGGCTTGAATCTAACAAAACTAACTAGAAATAGTGCAATGATAAATAAACTCAGCTTATTATTTCTGCATTTCAGTGAGTTCAAGTCACTTACACACATACACACATGCTGCTCTTATGCACATGCACACACATATGAATACACACACATGTGTCTTGCTTGTGCAGTGCACACATATACATGAATACACACACATTCATATGCATAAGCACACACACACACACACACACACACACATATATATATATGGCTCAGGATATCCATATGTGTCCTTGTTCCCCATTTTGTTATTGAAGTTTCTTATACATTGCATTCCTAACAAATCTAAGAGTGCATATCTTTGTATAAATAAGCTCAGTCTATTCACACTTACTTTGTTGGTTTAAGGTGGTCAATTATGCCTCTCATCCCATTTATTCATGTATTCGTTCAATAAATATTTATTGGACACCTACCATGTAGCAAGGACTGTACAGGGTGTTAGCAAAGCATAATGCTTACAGTGTCGGTGTGTTTCAATATTTTGGAGTGTTGAGTGTTGTAAATGGAGGTTTTTCTCCCATCTGCTAGTTCCCAAATAATCACTCAAAGGCTTAATATTAATTATAATTGTTTCGCCAATGGCTCAGGCATATTACTGACTAGCTGTCACAATTAAATTAACCCACTTCTATTATTCTATTTTACTACAAGGCTCGTGGCTTGTTACCTCACATCTTGCATCCCTGGCCACTACATGGCATCTCCCCATCTCTGCCTTATTTCTCTCTGTAACTCTGTTTGGATTTCCCACCTAGCTATAGTCTTCTTGGCCATTGGCCAAAACAGCTTTATTCATCAAGCAATAAAAGCAAAACATTGAAGCATACAGAAGGACATCCCACATCAGAGTGTTGTTTTGTAGGAGTCATTTTAGTGAATTGGAAGGCTTGTTAAAGTTTTTGCTTTACTTATAGGATTGTGAATGAGCTAACTACTTAGAGATACCAGTATTAAAGTGAGAAAAATGAGCTTGTTTCCTGTATGCCTCCATATCTCCCCTTTTGTTGATATATCTAAGATTTGATTATTAGCTGTTATTTTTTATTATAGTAACACCATTAGATTTTTTCATATGATCAAAAATTTCTTTTATATTTTACAAGGATTTTAAAAGTAGGGGCCAACCGGGGAGGCCTCTGCACTCCTGGGAGCCTCCGGAGGTGGACTGACTTTTTGCCCTGGTGTATGTGGGGGACTTCGAGAGCCCATCCCACTTGAAGGGATGCACTCTGTCTCTGAACACATGGGGAGGGACCCAGGCCCAGCACAGGAAGATTTGGTGGACTTGGTGGAGCCCCGGTTGGGGGCCCTACCCTGCCTGGGGAGTGGTGGGTGGATGGGGTGGGGGGTAGGTTGGAGGTGGGGGAGAAGGAATGGGGGTAGAGGGAGAGGGAGAGGGAGAGGGAGAGGGAGAGGGGAATTACATGTGAAACAAGCCTGTTCCCTAACTTGAATTAATAATAATAAAAAGAGAGAGAAAAAAAAAAAGTAGGGGCCAACAAGCTGGCTCAATCTGTCACAATACTTGCTACCAAGCCTGATGACTCGACATGTGTTCTTGGGATGTACATGGTAGGAGGAGAAAACCAATTCTTGTGTGTTGTCCTTCTACTTACATACAAGCTCTATGGCATGTGTGCATATATGTACACACACACACACAGAGAGAGACACACACACATACAATACAAAGAAAAATTTTATGCAGGATAACAAAGTAATACAGTTATTCATAATGTTCTTTTCATTGGTCAGTTTCAGTTTTGTAAACTGTGATTTCCATTTGTTTAAAAACTTATTAGTAGTTCTGGCTACTGAGCTCCATATTCTAATAGATTTTACAGATTCTTAGTTTAGTTCCCAAAGCCTCCATGTCCTAAAAGGGTTTTGCCTTGACGTACAATAGCTTAGCTGAACATTAAATCTTGTTAGAAGTGTAAACCTTTGTCATAGAAACTGGCGATGCTGCTTTTAAGTCTTGGTTACCAAGCAGAATCTGAGTTTTGTTCTCAAGGTAATCTCCAATCCATATAGGACTGTTTGGCTGTTGGTTTTCTTTCTCATTTCCCCCCCTCCCCCAACCCCCTACCTCCTTTCCTCTTACTTTTCTACTTTCCTTTTTCCCTCTAAGACTATGTTGACTCCTAACTGATTTTGGAAGTGTAAATCTCATGTGTGAGTTGGGATGTCTCGTTCACTATTTCGTTATCCCAACTCTGTGTTTAGTGTCCTGTTAGAAGTCTTATCTGTGAAGATTGAATGCCCTAGATATTTCCTGCACTTTTGAAAGTCTGTTTTGGGGGATGGAGAGATGGTTCAGTGGGTAGGAGCTCTTGCAGCCTAGCCTGATGACCTGTGTTCTATCTTAGGGAACCACATGTAGGAAGAAGAGAATGCATTCCCCCAAGCTGTCCTCTGATTGTCCCAAACCTGCATGAACGTGTATACACACTTGTGTGTATATGTGTGTGGGGGGGTGTATGTGCACGCACATGCATACATATACAATAAGAAACATTCAACTTATTTTCCTTTTCATTTTTTTTTAAATTTATTTGTTTGGGTGTTTTGCCTACATGTATGTATGTGTACCACTTACATGCTTGGTGCCTGTGAAGGCCAGAAGACGGCATTGGATCCCTTGGAACTGGAGCCAGAGATGATTCTGAGCTGCTATGTGGCTGCTAGAAATTGAACCTGGGTCCTCTGGAAAAGCAACAAATGCTTTTAACAGCTGGGTCATCTTTCTAGCCCCATAACAAAATAATTTAAAGTCTGGCTTTACTTTCACTTATCTAAGGCTTCTGGTAGAATTCTCAAGCTTCTTTTCTATTTCTGAAATAACTTACTCTTCAGTGTTTTTTAAAATATGCATGTAAAGTGTTTTGACCAAATCTCATCCTCATATTCTCCCCTTCAGTCCTTCCCACCACTGTTTTCATCTTATGGAACAGGCTTTGAATCCAGCAGAAAGTTGCTGATTATTCCCTTAACATTGGTGCCCTTATTGCATCAGTGGGAGTATCTTGCTCAGCCAGTCATTATTGTAGCTTGCATGGTTCACAGCTGGGTAGAACTGTCAGTGGCTCTTCTTTCTTGGTGAAGTAGGGAATGCTTTGTAATGTTTTTTTCATTACTGCCTTTTTTTTTTTGTACTAAGGATTAAATGCAGGGCATCACGCATGTTATATAAGTATTTGACTACTAAGATAACCTCAGTCTAACTGCAATTTTGAATTAAACACACATATGCATATATATAAATATATATATATATATATATATATATATATATATATATATATATGTTCCAGGGAGCTGGTTTTCAGGCATGGCATCAAATACCTCTGAACCATCTTGCTGGTTCTTTATGTTTTTATAATACCCTCATTGATAGTAATGTTCTATTTTTGTAAGTCCCTATCTTAGTGTCATGGCTATGATCCTCATTTGTATATTTTCAAGAAAGAAATTGAAATTTTTCAAAGGTTTTACTTTTTGTTATGACAATGACCAGAAATATTTGGCTCTGAGTCTTTGAACTTGTACCTTGTTTGAATTACAATACTTGTTGGTATTTGGGGTGTTTTGTGTGTGTATTTTAAAAACATTTAAAAACATTTTGCATAGTATTTTTAAATGGAGGCATAATATTCATACATCTTTTGAGGTACATTTTGAATTTTCAATACCCAAATTTGCCCTTGGACTCATCAGTGTGCCATAGGGTGTACTCACCCTCCATTCACTTACAGTAATGCACATGCACACACACACACACACACACACACACAAGCACACGCACACGCACACGCACACGCACACGCACATGCACACACACACACACACACATGCACACACACACACACACAGAGAAAGAGAGAGAGAGAGAGAGAGATATTAAAAAATAAAACAACAGAAGAAATTCCTTTATTCTAGCTTTGATGATTTTCATTGACTTTATTTCAGTTCCTTCTTCTCCTATAGACCCTAGTGTGGGCAGGATTTATTTAAAACTGTTGCTGAATTTCAACCTTAACCTAGACAGTTTTTTTTTATTATTATTATCATTTCTGGGTTATATTCAATTACTTGAAATCATTCCCTGGATGTATAATTTTACACACATACTCTCTCTCTCTCTCTCTCTCTCTCTCTCTCTCTCTCTCTCTCTCTCTCACACACACACACACACACACACACACACTCAAGCACACACATGTGGTGAGAAATTAATAATACATATAATACATTTTTGCTGTGCTTATGTTATGTGTGTAGATATATGTGGGGGTGGTAAATGTGTTTATGTGCAAATATATGGAGAGTGTCTTACTTCCTGATTGGTCATTCTCATATTATTCCCTTGAAACTGGCTCTTTAACTAAACCTGAAGCTACCCTAGTGGCTAGCAAGCTCTAGTGAGCCTGTCTCTGCCCCACCCCACACTGATACAAGACTTTTAATAAACATACATTGTTTGCTCTTTTGATTTCTTTTGGACTAATTTGTTGTTCGGGAATATGTTGCTTAATTGCTATGTGTTTGTGAGCTTTTAAGTTTTCTTCCTATTTCTAATTTCTCATGTCATAGCCTAGAAGTTAATACAGACATTTGTCTAACTTTGGGTTCCTTCAATTGGCTGAGCCTCGTCTTCTGGCCTAATGAATGCTCTAACTGAACAGTGTTTCTGTGGACATTATTTCATGCTTTGCTGAACATCATGTGGGCTTTCCTGTTGCTCAAGTCCAATGTTCTCCTACTGATTTTCTGTCTGGATCTTTCCATTGTTGAAAATGGGGGTATTAAAGTCCACAGTCATTGCATTAGTATTTCACACCTCATTTCTGTTAAATTTTGCCTATGTATTTAGCTATTTATAATTGTTATGTCACTTTGGGGGATTTATTGTTGTTATAAGATATGATGTTCTGTCACTTGTCACAGTGTTTGACTTGCTTTCTGTTTTGTGTGAAGTTAAGCATAGCCATTCTTGTTCCTCTTCTGTTAGTGTTTACAGGGCTTGTCCCTTCCAACCCTGCACTTCATCCTTCTGTGCCTTTAAGTGGTTGGACCTTTGTTTTCGTTAATCTGTTCGGCCACTCTGTCCTTTGTTCGGATAATCTTACCTATTTACATTTAAACTAATCATTTCTAGGTAAAGGCCAACTTCTCCTCTTTTCTGTCTTGTCTGTCCTTTGGTTTGTTTTGCGGTTCCTTTGACTCATTTTTTTCTTGCTGTCTTCCTCCGTGGCTTCATCATTTTGTAACGGTTTGCATGGATTCCCTTTATCTTTTATATCTGCTATAAGTTTTTCTTTAATTTGGCATAAAACATCTCAGTTACTTGACAATGATAACTTTGTTCCCATACAAAAATTTACACATTTTAACTTTCCCCATGTTTTGTTTCATTGATGTTACAAGTTAAGTTCAGAGTCACAAAGAAATAGACTACCATTCCAATTAAAGTATCTCAACAGGACAAAACTATCTCTAATCAAAAGGTTGCCCTGTTCACAAAGGGGGGAAGAGCAAGCATAGGGGTGGGGAATTTGAGTTTTATTCTAAGGCAGATGGTGACTGTATCTTTTCTTCATTGGCTGGGGTCCAATCTCACAGTCTTTTGCGATTGGCTAGTCTTAAAAGAAACAGTTCAAAGGAAATGAAGGAGGAGAGGAGGAAGCAGCTGACCAGGTCAGTCATCAGAGAATATAGTAAGGTAAATCAATTTTACAGGGTGGGGCATTAAATCATTTACATAAAAGTTTTACAAGGTGAGAGGGAAATAAAAAGATCTACATTCCTTGTCTTAAAAAATTTACAGTGACAGAAAAGACTGCTAATCAATGCTCTTACAATGACACAGTTTATATCTTCTACAGAATCACTTATCAATTCCCAAATCATTGTAGCTATAGTAATCTAACTTTGGTCTTACAATTTTTATATTTGAATTAGAAGTGCATTATGAGTTACCAAAGAAGTTAGATATTCTTAATTTGAGTATATTCTAAATGTTAAATCATATTTTATGCTTTCATATGTATTTGTGTTGCTGCCATATTTTAATTTTAACTCAAAGAACTCCCTGTATCTTTTCAAGTAAGGTAATTGTAGTGGTATTAAACTCCTAGGTTTAAACTCTAAAGTCTGAGTCCCTAAGGTCAGGTCAAACCTAGGGGTGAGTTTGCTGCTTGGGTGCCTTGTGACTATGTGGACCTTAGTCTGTGCTTCAATAAACCCAGGACCATGGAAACATCTTGGAGCCAGAGTTCATTGGGTACACCTAATCCCAGAGCTGTCCTGTAACTTGGGTTCACAGAGGTAAAACTAGATCTAGAACATTCGAGTATACCAGGGTATACCAGACCCTGAGTCTGCTAGAGTAGGCCTGGATCCTGAGTCTACTAAAACTTAAAGCCTTGGGTATCAGCCTAGGACTTATGTCCACAAGTACTTATCTGGATTCTAGGTCAACACATGTGAGGTCATGGTGCTAACATGGAGCCTATGCTAAAAGGGCTTGTCTATGTCTAGGTAGACCTGAAATCTATGTCTTTGGTACCTCCCTGAGACATGATTGAAAGGAGGCTCATATCTAGAGCCTCTGGTACTAACCTGGAGCTTGAGTGTACAAGTGGCATCCTGACACTGGAGAAGTCCTAGAGGCTGATCTCCAAGTGCTTGCCTGTGGTCTGGGGCTCTAGAAACAAGCCAGTGCCTAGGCCTGTTGGGCCTGGAGTCTCAATAAAGCTGGAAGCCTAGTTTACTCTCTCCACCAGTACACAGTGTTTCTCTGTGATTTATTGACTAAATGAAGACATTGGCAATAAGAATGATAATGGCAATGAGAAGCTGTCCTCACTCCCTTTGTGTGTGTGTGTGTGTATGTGTGTGTGTGTGTGTGTGTGTGTGTGTTGTCGTATGTTTGAATACAAGTATTATAATTTCTCACCTGTTTTTCTTAGCCTTATGTTTCATATTCCTCTTTAAATGATAAATATATTCTTTATAAATGTATTTTCTAAAAATGACAGGTATGTTTCAGAATGAAGGGATTCTGATATTTGGTGCTAGGAATTACTTCAAGATCATTCTGAAAGTGGGAATGGAGATTTAAAAAAACTTTACCAAACACCTCTTTCTTAAGTAAATGCATGTGTCAAGTGTAGCAAACAATTAGTTCTCTTAGATCATGGTCTACAGTTGGATACAAATGAGTAAATAGCCAGTTATCTTCACCAAGGGCAGAATTAGCTACTAGGTTTCACCCTAGGATGAGATCTGAGATCATCTAGTTTTTCTGCCTTATTCCAAAAAGGGAAACCAAGCATTTGATGTAGTCAGTGACTCACTCAGAACCCAACAACCAAACCATCCCAAAGCCTACATCTCCTCAATTCCAGTGGGCTCCAATCCAATAATGCCAAAACCAGTGGTGTTTTGTAGGCCTTTCCTTGTGTTTCTGCAATACTCAAATTGCTTTACTTTTTGTAAAATATGCATACTAAGCCTATCTGATTTGACACATAAAAATAAAAATTATCTTCACAAAGGACATAATGATTAATGGAGAATTTAGAAATGCTTATTACAGCTACTGAGTGCTACTTTTAACAGAAGTAAACATATGACAGCACACTGAGGCTGCTGACATCTCAGGAACCCTGAGATTTAGCATCCTGACCCTCACCAGCTTCTCCTTTTCAGGGGGTGGTACTCTTGGGAGCCCACTTCAGTGTAGAGCATGCTATCATTTTTCACCTTGCATTTGTGTTGCAGCTCCATATGAGGCGCTTAAAGAGCTTTACAGATATCAGCTCATTAATCCTCCCCAAACCTCTCTAAGATAGAGCTAAGGCATAAATCATTATTCCTATCTGGGGGAAAAAAAGCTTAACATTTTTTCTCTTAATTTTACTGATACCTTAAATTGTTGATTAATCCTAAGTTGTATACCGTCCATTTAGAATGCCACATTCTCTTCCCCCAACAAGATCTTTCTTTCTTATTAGAATTTGATTTCATGAGGCTAGTGTAAGAATAGAATGACAGGTCTTGTGTTAAAATCACCTCTGGGAATTAGGAAGTGGCTGGGCTTCTGAGCTGTTTGTCCTTCTTTGCTAAAACATCCTCTGTTATCTTTCAACTATGACTAGGAAATGTGATTTTTGAATTGGATGGATATTTCACAATCCATTCAGACTTTATCAGCTAAGAACACTGAGAAAGCCAATGAGTATGCCTTCAACCATGCCATCTCAATTCCCAATAAAATACCATTTCAACAAATTTCAAAGCTTTTCCAGTACAACAATGGAAGTTAAAACTTTTCTATCTTGTGTGCTTTGCTTAGGCAAATGACTTTGACTGTGAAGTTGTTTAGCATTAGACTTTGAAGATGTTGTATATGATCAGAATGTATAGAACCTGAAGCCATCGGGGTGGTTTCATGTGGATGGCTGCAGTGTACATGTCTTAGTTGTGATATAACACCATGACCAAAAACAACTTGGGAGGTATGGTGGTTTAAGTGAGAAGAGTGTGCATAGGCTCATGTGTTTGAATACTTAGCCCCTCACTGGTGGAACTGTTCGGGAAGGATTAGCAAATGGGGCATTGTTGGAGAAGGCATGTCACTGGGGCAGTGTTATGTTTTTATTTAAAAAGAGGAAAAGAGAAAGCTGCAAGATGAGACATGTTAACCAGTTTATTATAAGGGCCCGGCAGAGCAGGGAGACTAAGAGAGAAGAGGAACAGGGGCAATGGCTGACCGCCATGGCCGGTCACCAGAGAGAGAAGAGAGATCACCAGAGAGAGGAAAGAGAGCACGTAGGCAGAGAAGAAGTGGGCAGAGAGAGAGCAGCATAAAATGAGTGAGCAGCAGGGAAGTTGGAGCTTTTAAAGGGAAGGCTGCACATGCTCACTGAGGTTCCACCCATGCCCAGAGTCCTCAGCAGGCGGTAATGCATGTGTAGGGTGAAGTGGTGATGACTTAGCACGATTTCCTGTTCAGCCTGGACTGTTGTCTGGGGGCGGGGTCTGTCTCTTAAAGAGGTAGAGCCTATCAGCATCAAAGCCTGAACCTTTCAGGCAGGTTTTGAGATATCAAAAGTTTCACCATTCCCACTTAGCTCTCTCTCTCTGCTTCGTGCTTGTGGCTCAAGATGCAAGCTCTCAGCTACATACTGCTCTAGCACCATGCCTGCCTGCCGGCTGTCATGCTCTCTTGCATGATCTCTGAACCAGTGATCCCACAATAAACTCTTTCTTCTATAGATTGCCTTGGCCCTGGCATGTCATCATGGCAGTAGAAAAGTAAATAAGATAGAAATTGGTACCAGAGAGTAGGCTATTGCTGTGATGGGCCTGACCGTGCTGTTTCTTTAGAGGCATGTGGAAGACTTTGGGACTTTGGAATAGGAAAGCTATTGAATGTCTAAGTAGGGCTTAATGAGACATCCTAGTAGGATCTTGGAAGACAGTAGTTCAGAGAGTAATATGGACTATGGAGGCCCAGTGTAAGACATTTCAGAGGAGAACAATATTCGCAACTGTGTTAGAGACCATTCTTGTGGTATTTTGGCAAAGAATGTGGCTGCTTTCTGCTCTTGTCTAAAAATCTCCCTGGGACTAAATTGAAAATAGTTTGGACTAGTTTCACTGAAAGAGGAGAGAGTCCAGGAATCCTTATATTGATTCTGTCCTATCATTATTAGTAATTGCTCTTAGGCAGTACTATAGTGAAAAAGAACAAGTGAGAAAGAAAGAAATACAAAATGTACAGTTTGAGGAGAAAAAGAGTATGTGGAGATTTGCTACTGGTACCAAGGATTATGCTGAATGAGAGGAGAAACCTGATTCCTAATGGAAGGGAGTGGTGCCCTCAGGGTAAGAACCTATGGGGCTAAGCTTACAACTTGTCAAAGGGAAAGCATGTGCAAATGCAACTCCAGGAGAGGCCATTGTAGGTTAGAAGTGTATAATTTGCTTTTTTAATTTTTTATTTTACAGTTAAGAGATTTCTTCTATTCTCAAGAGAGACTTTGGATTTTGAAACTGTGTTGAGACTGTGAAAGCATACGGAGACTTTTGTACTTGTACTAAATGCAACTTTAGTATATGGCCATACACTATGTGGGACAGGGAGTCAAATTCCATGGTTTGAATGAGAATGGGCTCCAGAAGTTCATGTTCTCGAACATTTGTTCCCCAGTTGTTTGAGAAACATTAGGAGTTGTGGCCTTGTTTGTCACTGGGGATGCGCTTTGAGGTTTCAAAAGCCTAGCCATTCTCAGTTACCTCTCTACTTCATGCTTGTTGGTCAAGCTGTGAGCGATTGTTCTAGTCCCATCTCTGCCTACCTGCTGCCATGCTCCCAGACATGCCGGTCATGGACTCTGACCATCTGAAACTGTAAGCCAATGCTTTCTTTTATAATTTTCCTTGGCCGTGGTGTTTTATTGCAGCAATAGAAAAGTTACTAAGATGGGAGGAAAAGGTTTATTTCACCTTATACTTCCAGGTAATAGTCCATTGCTAAGGGAAATTAGGGCAAGAACTCAAACAGGGCAGAGAAATCTAGAGGCAAGAGCAATGCAGAAGCCATTGAGGGGCAATGCTTACTGGCATACTCCTCACAGCCTGATCAGCCTGTTTTCTTACAGCACTCAGATTCACCACCCAGGGGGTGACACAGTTTAGACTGGGCCTGGCTTCTCCTATATCAACCGTTAGTTATGTAAATGCTCACCCGTCACGCTTGCCCATGGGTCAGTCTAGTGGAGGTATTTTCTCAACTGAGATTCTCTCTTCTAAATAACTCTAGCTTGTGTCAAGTTGACATAAAACTGACCAGCATAGAACATTTATCCAGAGAAAGCAGCCATGTATAGTTATAGCCAGGAGCAGTGAAAATGATAAGGGCACAGTAATAAATTAATACTATAATACCCCTATGATTCATGATGAAAGATGATGACTACCTTGTAACTTATTTGATAGATATTCGAAGTTTACTGTATAATATTTTCAAAGCCATTATAGGCCACCATGGTATATATTTCCAGAGTGTAAGGTTATATATCTATAGCTAGAAGATGTTAGCAGCTAAAGGGTAGTTACTTCTCAAAGGAAGACTACTGAGTGGGTGTATTTTGTGATTTATTTAAGGTGACAAAGCTGGGTTTTATTGAACTAAGAGACAATCACAGGTATGGTTTCTTCCTCATTCCAAATGGCTTCTCAAATGTTAAGCTAAACTCCCTTTGTAGCTGGACAGCTTATGTCAAAATGTCAAATGGAATAGCATCTTGTACCCCACTTGGAGTAGATTCCCTGTATATTCAGTTCTCCTTGGAGGAGAATGCAGAAAGATATGAGGTAACTCTTCGCAGAAGAGAAGAAAGCAGGTTCCTTTAAAAGAAAGCTTAGCTTTATTTAGCAGAGGTTTCTAGACTTCGGGACTTCTACTTTGTTTTAGCTGTTACAGGTACTGGGCTGTTGTTTTGAACTAAGAAATCATCATAGTTAATTTACAAGTTAGCTAAAAACTGAGCATCTCTCTACCATCTTATAGAATAATGGAAGCATGGCTTGGTATTACTTAGGAGTTAAATTTCCAAATGATCCCAAGAGTGCAGTTACCATTACTGAATACCTGAGAATACTGAAAACTGATTTAAAATATTAAACATTAAAAAAATGAACTGCGCTTCTACATCTGATGAAAAGTGAAAAGCTAAGAAGCAAATGAGAAGTGATCCAAACTCACATGGAAACTGTTCTATTGACTTCAGATACTCTATAAGTAAAGTGGGGAATCTGATGTTTACTAATGCTATCTACACCTCTACCTCTTCTGGTCAAGGAGGGTTAAATGAGGGAGGAACAAGTTTTTCTATTGTGGAATTTTCCTCCCCAGCATCTTCCCCTCTATCTTAGAGATGTTTCACACTAGCTTGTCTCTTTTCTTGTTTTACCATTAGATTTCTTAAATTCTTTTATTTTCCATCTGTCGGATTCTGGAATCGTAGGACTGTTTTCCTAAAATATTAGTTCCTGGGTGTTTCACTTCAAGTAATACTAAGTCTGGTGAATCCAGGAGTGTCTTCATAAGAAGCCACAGTTAAGTCTGGGAAAATAGGGCTCAACACAAAGAAGGGGTAGCAAATAGTCGACTCTCCCATGGATGGAAGAGTAAGGAACATGCAGTGGCTCAGGGCTAAGCAAGCGAGGAAAGTAAATATGTTCTCCTGTGGTCTCCTGATTCTGGGGGCCAGTGTGTTCCATGTGATCCCCAGGAACTTCTCTTGGCTCACATGTTTACCAGTTTTCTCCTTGACACTATGTCGTTCTTTAGATATGGCATTTATGATGACCCTCTGTCATGGAATTTGCTACATGGGAGTACTGTCTTGTAACTTGCCACACCACAGCCCTTCTTCCTTCCCCTCCAGACTACCTTGGGTACCCTTCGATCTAAAGATCTGTTAAAAAGAAGAAATGATTTTTTAGGTAGCTGGGACCAACAGAAAATGAGAGAAGAAAACCACCTCCATCCATCCTGCATTGCTTTAAAATGTTTGCCATGGAATCAATAAGACAGGAAGCCTCAGTGGGCATTGTAAATAGGTTTCAAAATACAATTATGTAAAAATCTATTATAATTACTCCCTCTCTGCTTATGAGTGACTGTGGGAGTTTAAGGAACTGTGTTTGGCGTTCTAATGGCTAAGTTTCATCACCCTGCACTCTTCCTCCCGATTGTTAAAAGTTTCCTTTCTATAATTGCGGAATAGTTTAGCATCTTAACAATAATGGACATGTTTTTAAAAGATTATTGCCAAAAGTACATTCTTTATTCCAGGGAGACTCTGTAATAGATACTGGCATTTTAGTAATGATACAGGCAATCTGTAAGCTATTACAGTTTCCTGTAGAGTAACTTAATCTTCATATTGTTTTGTATGTCTAGAATTTTAATAGTGTTTTTAATTTAGAAAAGGAGGTTTATAACATATTACTAATTACATGTGAATATGAACTAAATATACAACTACTGAATTTTATTCTGAAAACAGACATGTTTAAAAAGTACTTAACCTAGGTAGAAAAAGTAACAAAGAAATTAAACAATTGCCACAGAGGAAGCACAGTGGCTTTCATGGAGTATCACAGTGAGGGTTAGCATTTTTGAATGCTTGTAATAGTTTGATCTACAACCAAAGCAGTACAAGGAATAGAAATGGTTGCTTCTACCTAAGATTAATATATTTTATAACAAATGAAGACATAATTTATTAAACATCATTATGCATATTTGTTTAAGACTTAGTAATACCATCTATCCATGGGTCTGCATGAAGTCACAGTGGTTATAACACTCCTGGCGATCCTTAGTGATTTAGGTTGTCTAGTAAGCATATTAGATAGCAAGATCATTTGAGATCATTTCTGGGTTGATAAGCCAGGCCATGAAAATAAGGCAACCACTGACTTTTCTATTGAGTAGGTAAAAGAATAGAGAGGAGGTGGGTTTTCTTAAAAATAAAAATCGTTATTGGAAATATCTTTATTTTATATGGTTCTAAGAAACATCTCAGTGTCTGAATCTAGACTTAAATTACAATGTATAATTTCAACACTCTTGGCATGCCACACAGCTCCTCTCCAAGGAACTAGTAGAGATGTGCTTGGTGAACTAATTCAGGAGGCTTTAGTACTATTTTTAAAATCTAGCTTTTATATTAAACAAACCACTTCACTATTTTGAAAGGAGTTATAATCTACTTAAAACTGTCATTCTCTGTTTCTGACTTGCAATTAGATGATATTTCCAAAATGTCACACCAAGACTCTGCTTCTACCATCACCATAATTGAATGTGACAGCCAAGATATTATATCAATACCTTTTCCATAATTAGCAATAAGGATCCTGCCAAGGGTTAACTAGAAAAGTTTCATAAACATTTTTCTACAAATGGTCCTGAAGGCAATATTATGCTTTTAAAATCTGCTAATGTAGCAAAGACTTGTGACAAGCAGGAGACAAATCTAGGAGCAGAACTGCTTGGCAAGAAGAGTTTTGTGGTGTGTGATGTATGCTATGTAAATGAGCTTATTAGGACTCTCATCTATTTTATTATTGGTGACCAATTTAATAGAGGCATTTAAAAAACAATATTTCTGCCTGCCTCCCAGAAGTGAAGAAGATACATTGATATAATTGAGAGCAAATGATTGCGTGTCGTGCCATTTAATCATGTCATTTTTCAATTGCTATCTTTTGCACTCCACTGCATGCTTATAGAATATTTAGCTTCAACATAGATTAAATCCCAGAGTTTGTGACTGAGCTTGGGTCTCTATATTAGCTAACATTGTTTTAGAAATTTGGAATCAGTTAAAATACCTAGAATCATTTATTTTATTTTATTTAAAATATGTAAATCATCAGTCATATGCCATTTGCAATTCTCTAAATTTTGTCTATTTTGAACAATTATTTATACTTCTAAGATGTAAATTCTTGTTTGCAACATTTCTATGATATATATGGTTGTGCACACATTTGGCCAGGATTGAGCTGTTGGTACTGAAAAAATTATTGACTCTCTATGAATACTGATAATCATTTATTTAAAAGATATTTTCTATCTTCATTTAGTCTCTCTATTATTTGTGTAAGATACATCTTTCTCAGAAAAGGAAGCACTTCCTCTATGAAATGGACTATCTAGCCCAAGAGATAAGAAGGCATTGTCTGCTTGGCTTACTGGCAAATTGCAGACACTTAGTACAGTGTCTATTATAATAGATGTTTCATACCTATTTTTTCAGTCGATGATGTGTGTTTTTCGACCTATATTATCAAAACCATGTTAGATTCAAGTATAGCATGCTTTCCACATTTTTATATATTTGGAGACCTCCAAATAGGTAGAAGATTGGACTTCTAAAGGGTTGAAGTTGCTGGCTCTTAACAATAGCATTATGTTTGTAGTCACTTCTGGATAAAAGCCTAGGGCAGAAGAGTTTGAGAACGTAGAAATCTTACAAGCCTCTCTAGCATTCGTCTTAAATGTCAGCATTTTTCCTGAGTCAATTTTCAATTCCACCTCCCTGGGTTAAAATTCTGCCCTCGTTGCTTGTAAGTTGGATTGCTGTTTACTAAACTCTAAATGTCACCATTTTCTCACTTCTAAATCAGTCTATCATCATCTGTCTGTCTGTCTATCATCTACTTACCCATCTACCAATTCCCATGCTTTTGTGACCACTGAATGTGTCAACCACACAAAATTACAGAAAGAGGCTAGAAGATGGCTAGGTGAATAAAAAAAGTGCTTATTGTCAAGCCTGCTGATCTGAGTCCAATCCCATGTCCTGACGTTGTGGAAGGAAAAGCCTATGCATGCTAGTTGTCCTTTGACTTCCATACACATACAGTGGTATGTGTGTGGGGGGGGCATGTTAAAAATGCATACAAAATATTGGTCACCGATATATGGAATTAGTGAAAATAGCCCATAAAATACTGTACAGAATAGTGCTTGGACAATTCATAAGCAATCCCAAAGGTTGTATTTTATGTTCAAGTGAATTTGGGTAAAATAGCTGAAGAGTATATGACATTGTTTTTATGTTACATTTATTCAGATACATGTGATCAACAGGATTATTTTTGGTGCAGTATATGGTTATCATCTGTATGCCAGGTCTCCCATCTTTGGGCTGATGCTGTCAGTGTTGTATGTGACAATTTCATAAGCCATATAGAACCACATCACTGCAATAATTATATACAATTAATAGTCTCCATTTCCTGTATTTGTCTTAACTTTTCTTTAAGATAGGCATTTTTCTATATACTTTTCTGTTTATATTTTATATTTCTAAATGTAGGAGGCCTATATTAAAATTTGACTGTATTATTTTTATACTAGAGAAAATGTCTGGTCTGTTGGGTGAAGTTTATAGGTCTGTATTAATAATTCTACCCCAGTAGGCTTTTTAGCTCTTACCTTAGAAAAACAAAATGTCCCAACTTTGCATTTATAAGTGTATTGGTCCTTTCACTGGCCCAGAATAAGCTCCCAATTCTTAAGTACTCTTTGCTTAATCATAAAACAGGATTTTTAATTTTTTTATTTTTATTATTAGTGAATGTGTGTATGTCTGCTTGTGATGTTTGTGGGGGTGTGTGAGTGGGTGTGTATGTCAGGGGGCGGGGTGCCAAGGCCTGGATACGAACATCAGAGGGTGTCTTTGGGAGTGAGTTCTCTACTTTCACCAAAAGTTCCAGAATTTAACCCAAATCATCAGGCTTGTATAGGTGGTGCTTTTACCTGCTAAGCCATCTTTCCAGCCACCAAATAAGTCTTTTATGACATAAAATTATTCTTGATTTGAACATTATGTCAAGACTTACCATTAAAACATTAAATTACATTGTTCTTGTATCTGTACATATTATAGGATGTCTTCTCAAAGAAGTTTATTGATGGTACAATCTAAAGTACCAAAGGTTTTATTAAACAGTTCCTATTACATGATGATTTTGTGTGTCTTTACATTGATTTCCAGCCTCATATCTACACACAGACAAAATAGAATGTAAATTCTATGAAAGCAAAGATGTGTACCTTGTGTACTGCTGTATTTATCACTGAGAAAATGCTTGGCACACAGAGGGCACACCACAAGTTCATTTGGTTGGTGGGTGGGATGATGGATAATAATTTTGTAATTATTATCATCATACCCTACATTAACTTCTAGGTTTTTGAAAACCGTGATGAAACTTGAGGTTCCCAGCTTTTCTTCTATAATGTCTGTCTTCCACCTTCCAATCTTCAGATGCCTTGTTCTAGTCCTCTGAGTCCTAACTGGTCTCTTCCAGCTAGTAAATGACCTTTTTGTTCTCCAGGTCAAGTGTCAGCATTGATTGGGAACACCATGCATGTGAGTCACGGCCTCACCATTCACAAGGTGCACTCCCTTCCCTTACTTAAACTTTACAACATCCTGATGAATCAGGTGTTATCAGAAACTTTTGCCTTGTGTGTCTAGCTCTCCCTTGGAGGAATCAGTCATTTTATAAGCTCCTAAGAGGTACCACATCTCGTTAGATGCCTGTCATCCACCAATGTTAATCCTGTAATGGAAAGTACAATGTTTGGTACATAACTGATACCCATCTATTTAAACTAGAACACAGCTATATATTGCCGTTCTTGTCTCATTCTGTTGTTTCACTCACACTAGGTTGAAGGCAGCCAAGTATCATATATGCAGATTGTTCCCTCATTACTGTGCTTGTCACATACATTACGTACCCACTAGATTTTGTTAGATAGTTGATCAGTATAGAAGGTGAAGTAATGTCTGCCTTTATAAGCAGCATTACTTCATAGCTCTTTTCACTTAACAGATGATCTAGCATCCCAACACTTAGTTCATATTACCTACCCAATAGAGTTAACATGTTGAATAAAAATTATGTGAGAGATAGTGAAGATAACATGCTTTGAAATTTCTTCAGTTAGATTTGCTTCTTTGTATTCAACATATGCTTAGTTTGGGGGACTTTGAACTATTTTTCTTCTCATTTCTCTTTATTTAGCATATGTTTTTAATATAACAGTTCCTGTAATAATTGTACTTATTCTTTTATTGTATGTTTATTTGCATTCATTTACATTTTGTGAGGTAGATAATACTTGTTTGATGTTAAGAATGTGTACATACAAGTAAATGTGACTTCTTTTGTATATGTTTTCATTTAAGCAAATGTTTAACACAGTGACAAATGAAGCACTGACATTGAAAGTTTTCCCTTCAGTGCTGCTGAGTCTGAAGCCAATGAAGAATGTCTGTTTAGGCATGGGGGAACACATGGTTGCCATTTGTGAGGCTCTGGATTCAAATCCCAGCTCCACAAAAGGAAAACAAAATTTTTATAAATGCATGAAAAAATTGACTAAGTCACAAACACACAAACACTTAGAGACAAACACAACAAAGCACTTCCCTCCAAAAGCCATGTGTACTGCCATTGCTGAATTAAAAATCAGATTAGCAGTTTATGACTGTAGGAGAAAAGCTGTTATCCTGTTAGCAGCTGTCTTACAATGTGACCTCCAAACAAATGCATTCAGTGTGTTGGACATCTGATTGTTTTATGGAGAAAGGGGATAATTTCTCAGCCTTGAATTATGGAAGTTTGATTATTTGCTTTAGGTTTTTCATGTTTATTAAAAATCTGAATTTTCAGAAACATGACAAAACTTTGTGGGAACTTTATAAAAATGAATAAAAGAGACAGTTAGGGATTTAGAGTAGCTACCAGGACAGTTCTATTGGAAGATGACACTAAGATTCTGAAAAAGATGGGCTGGTACAATGCTAAAGCATTTAGAATCCCTTTCTTAGACATATTGAAATTCCTTTTCAAAATTTTTTCTCTGCCTCTTATTATATTTTAAGAAGGGGCTATGACTATGCGTCAGAACCAGTAGGATTTCATTAGAGCATGCTTCAGAATTGGCTGTGATGACAGTTGCTCTAGATATTTCTATGCCCCCTCACCTTTTCCAGCTACTTCATACTTTAGTTTTCCTAATCACAGTAAGCACTCCTTACCATCTAAGGCCACTTGTTTGTGTCCTACTTTAACATGTCTCTGGGTTCTCTACCCCATACCTGCCATCACTCACATTAGACTACCTCACTCGTGCCGTTTCCTTAAAGATGGATGAACTCCCGGCTGCAACTGCTTGTACACACATCAGTTGGTCTCTCTGTCTCTATCTCCCTGTTTCTCACTCTCTTACTCTCACACACTCTTTCTCCCTCTTTCTTTCCCTCTCTTTCCTCTCTCTGTCTGTCTGTCTCTGTCTCTCTCTGTCTCTGTCTCTCTCTAGAGTGTGTGTGTGTGTGTGTGTGTGTGAGAGAGAGAGAGAGAGAGAGAGAGAGAGAGAGAGAGAGAGGTACTACTTATGTATGTATTTCATCTCTAAGAGACTTTCAGCTCCTTAAGGGAAGGAACAATGACTTACTCACTGTGTAATCCTCCATTACAGAAAGAAGGCCCAGCAACTAGAATATATTTACAGATTTGAGGAGCTCAAAGAAGAATGTTTGTCCTTTTCTACACCTTTCTTACTTAGCCCTAGTTTCTGTGTTTTAAAATATATTTCTCTAAAATCTAAGGCAAAAGATAATAATAATCACTTGCTCCCATTAGTTATATTTAACATTTCTCAGTACATATGGAGAATGTGTATCTCAGTTTATTATAAAAAATAATGTAGAATACTGATTCTAAGGAATGCTGCCAACAAACCACTGATTTTATTTAGTATGTGTGATTATAAATAAATACATTTTGATGGTTGTCAGGGAAACACATTTATGTAGGAAAATGTTATCAACTGTCTCTAGGTATAAAGAGATATTGAAACAGTGATAGGTATAAAAAATTCTCTAGTTTCCTTTGAACAGTTCACATGGAAAAAATTTAATCTACAATGTGGACTAAACTCTTAAGATATTTAAAGTGAAAACTGCAGAATTGTGGGGATAAAAAAATCAGATACTAAATGTTAACAGTACCTGCTTTTGTAGCTTCAATTTTTAGAAATGCATTTGTGTGGGGGCTATGGTGTATGTTTATAGTGAGTTCACATCAGCATGGGGATATATGCACCTGTGGCCAGAGAGGACATCAGGTGTCTGTATTGTTCTGTCTTAATGCCTTGAGACTGGGTCTCTCTGAACCCTAGAGCAACTTCAGCTAAGCAGGCTGGTAAGTGAGCTCTCAAGAGCTACCTGTTTCTACCTTCCAATGGGGGGATTGCAGGTACATGTAGCCATGCTGACTTTTAACCAGGTGGCAGGGATTTGAACTCAGCTTTTATTCTTGTGATACAGGAGCCATGACCCGTCTCCTCATCCTTGCTTTGGTAGTTTTTACGGTGCTGATTTATCTTGACTGGCCTGCATTAAGATGTAGTAGCAGATTCTCTGGATATGTAGATACTCAATCCTTTCAAAAAATCATGGTCAATAATCTTCATAAAGATTTATTACATCCCAAATAGCCTATTTGAGGACTTTGTAAGGGGAATGAAGCCCATCTGAGCTGCTTTGTAAATATGGCCTGAGCTAACTCCACACACATTTTTAGTGCCATTCATTACAATTTTTTCCCTCAGCTAAGAACTTCAAGGCTCTTTGTTGGCTTATAGATATGCAGTTATTATTCTACTACAGAGAGGTTTGCAAAATCCAGTTCCATCAAAACATCTCCTGATTTTTTTTTTTACTTTTATCTGCATTTATTTTATGCTGAATTTATTCCTGTGCCATAAGTTTTTGTTTCTTCAGTTTCTTTTGGGATATCTTTTTCTTCTATGCAACCTCCTCTTCTGGCTTTGGGACAATCTGTTCCTTTTCCGTGAGGATCATTTCGATGTGGCAGGGGGAGCTCATGTTTGGGTTAATCCAGCCGTGAGCTTTGTAAGTTCGGCGACGCATCTTAGGTGCTTTGTTCACCTGGATGTGTTCGATGACCAGAGAATCCACGTCTAGACCCTTAAGCTCAGCATTACTCTGCATTTTTAAGCATGTGCAGCAAAAATTCAGCATTCTTTTTCAGCCACCGGCCCTGTGTCCAGCCCCACGGTTTGGCCTGGGCCACCTCCCGACTCCACCATTGTATGACCGGAATGGCACACATTGCTTCTTCAATGTGACATCTTTCAGGTATTTGGTGGCTTTTCGGATATGCATACCCTTGATGGCCTGGGCAGTTTCATGGGTATTCTTAAAGTGAACCCGGAGATTTGAACCTCTTGACTTGCATGGTTTTGTAGGGTCTTCTGGGTCAAGAGAGTAGCAAACCATCTTCACAGGTTACCTCAGGTCGCTTATAGGAAGAGGCATCTCCTGATTTTTTAGTCCTTTTCTTTTGTCAAGTTAACCACAGTTCAAAAACCCAAATAATTAATATTCACATCTGTAGGTCTCATTTGAACTTATTTCAACTGGGCATAACCATAACACTTTCTTGCATATCAATTTTGGGCCAAAATCTGGTAGGTATTAGGTGGACTTCATTTGGATGATTTATTTGACAATTGGAGATTAAGAGAACAAATTGAATTAAGAGTATGTGTTTTGTGTTTGCATGTGTGTGGGTGGATATGTATGCATGGATGTCCATGGGTGTGTGTGCGCGTGTGTGAATGTGTGCATGGGTCTCGTGGTGGGAGTGAGGGTAGTGGCTTGAAGAGGTAGTTGGGAGAACTACTGGAGGAGATGAAAACACTGTAATTGCTTTACAAGACTCCAAGTTTATCTTTGCTTGTCTAAGGGTTTCCTGTGCTCAGCGCAGAACTGGAGAATAGCATCAGTAAAGGAATTTGTCAGAGCCAGGTTTGATATCCAGAGTTATATAGGAAAATAGTAACATACCCTAGAAAAATAAATAAGGATTGGTTCAAGAAACCTAGCTGAAACAGCTGTTCTGGTAAGATGTGAATAATAAAATTCCTAGTCATATTTTGCCATAAATAGAGGTTTAGAAATTTGTCATTTACCTCTTTTAGAATTCAGAAATATTAAAGGTACAGGTTCTCTCATTATAGAAATAATAGAATTTCAGCTATTACCGAGTTAGGGTCGTTTAAACGGAGACAGCATGCATTATATCAGTAAGTGGGACATCTGTATGGAATGTCCACCTGCTGATCAGCTACTCCTACTCCATGCACAATTCAGTGAACAGCACTTAATCATCTTAAGACTTCTTCTAATGAAGCCTTATCTAGATTAACATTTTAAGCACAAATACTTTCAGGCATTAAAACCCTCACGCTAAATGAAATTGCATTGTCTTGTTTACCCTTGTTGATTAATAAGCAATCTGCTAACTGTTGGAACAGTCCAATTGTGGCAGTAGAAGGAGATTAGTAATTCAGTGATGTTTGTGGGTATAACCATCATTTCTCCTGAAGGCTTTGAATTAGAATATCACTTACACACTATCCGTAGGCAAAGAAAGGATATAATATTTTTTAGACATGTGTACCCACTATTTTGTTTCAGTCGTTCAGCTTAGGGTCAGCACAGCAATACAAATGCTTCTGAGAGGCAAAATGCAATTTTGATGCATGCATATCCTCTTTAAATGGTGTGGGTGTCTATTAAAATAAACAGAGCAACCAGCAAATTGTGCAGTAATAACCCAGTATCTTGATTTCTGTTTTAGGAACATTATTGCTTTGTTAATCAAGCATTGGAAGAGAAATATTGCCCACTGTTTTTTTAGATAATAGAGTTTACACATGAAAATTCTTTCCAGCATATTTATTTTTGCCAATAAAATACTGAACTTTTTCCCTCCAAAGAATCTAGGGATACACTTAGAAGAATAATTGCATTTGGGGGAGGCTTTTTTATTTGTTGTGTTTCCTTTGACCTTGAGCCAACAGCTTCAGTCTGTTTGTCCGCAATTCATATGACTTAAGTGATTTTTTTCAGCATGTGAAAGATTGCTAATACCTGGGTGTCAAGGCAAGATCTTGACATTTTGGAAAGCTAAATCAGTAGAAAGGGAAACAGGAAACAGGCTCCTATTTCCCAGCATTCATCAGCTATGTATTGGAGGCTACCAATCTCAAGGAAACTGTAGGTCCCTTCTTCTTGCCCTACTTTTCGAAGCTAAGCACATCCCTACAATGTGAAATTGTGGTGGAAGTGATTATCTCATGTTTTCAGAAAGTCAGTCTTACAAACACATAGAAACTGGTCTTTTTCTTTATCGCAGTCCCTCTGCCATGAGATCAAGCAGCGCCGTAGAGGGGTGGCCTCCATTCTGCGGTTGTGCCAGCACCTTCTTGATGACCGGGACACCTGCAATCTGAATGCGGACCACCAACCCATGCAGCTGATCATTGTAAACCTTGAAAGAAGGTGGGAAGCCATCGTCATGCAAGCTGTCCAGTGGCAAACACGGCTACAAAAGAAGATGGGAAAAGAATCTGTGAGTATCATTCCCCAGCAGAGTTGGCTCTCTTCTTTTGACACCCACTCCTAGGCTTGGGCAGTATGTTCATTGTGTAAGTTTCCTTGCAAACTAGAGCCATAACCATCCACTAACCAAAACTCCATTCATCATAACAGAAAGTTACTCACTTTACTGGCATGCATTTTAGTGCATCTTATTGTCTTTTTTTTTTTTTAAGAAATTACATATACATTTTGGCTACTCTTACCACTGAGGATATTAAATCTTCCATTTATTCCTGAATGGAATACATCTTCACCAAGCACACAATACTCCATGTTTATTTTGCTAGGAGGTAGATTACTACCTGCGACCATGGAGCAGTGTGTGCGCTCTGTATACAGTTTCATTGCTTGAATATCTATTGTTTGTCTTTCTGTTTAATGAGGGGTTAACGCCATCTGTACACCTGTCCCCATCGGTCCTGCTTCCAGTGTCTTCTAATAGATTACTGAGAACTGTCAAGTTTCCTCCTAGAGTTTAATGTAGTGTTCATAGTAGGGGGTAGTGATTCCCATTAACAATTTTCCCTTCTGAGAGTGTAGGTTTCAGCAGTTGCTGGGAGAAAGAAATATATAAGAGTAGAAGCTGTATTGTTATAATATAGAATACACATTTGCTCTGAGAGCCTTCACATTCTTAGGAGAAAGAAACTGTCACTGAAAAGATAATATCCCTGAAGTGACCTTGACATCAGTGTCTATTAGTTGTAGAGCCACTTTTCACATTTGACTTACATAAGTCAACACACATATAGAGTGGGGTTATACATACATACATACATACATACATACATACATACATACATACATACATACATAATACTTCCATATATACTACATGTTTAGAAAGTTCACAATGCAAAGAAAGGAACCAAATGTAAAAATTCTTGTCATGGAAAATAATTTCCACATACAAATTCTATTCTTAACAAAGCCTTAGTATTTATTTTTCTGGTGTGTTTTATAGTAGGGACTCTGGGGAGGAAGGCATTGAATCACGAAACCTACCTGCTCCTTTTGCCCTTGTGGCTGTCCTGGAGTCTAGGAGGTGATTTCTCTCACCAGTTCTGTTCAATTGATCTTAGCTGAAGTTGTTGCATTTCTTAAGACTTCCAAATTACATCAGTAACCAGAGTCAACATAATTGGGCATAATTTCCTTCCTTCCTTCCTTCCTTCCTTCCTTCCTTCCTTCCTTCCTTCCTCCCTCCCTCCCTTCCTTCCTTTCTTCCTTTCTTTCTTTCTTCCTTTTTTTGGTTTTTGGTTTTTTGAGACAGGGTTTCACTGTGTAGTCCTGTTGTCCTGGAACTCACTCTGTAGAACAGGCTGGCCTCGAACTCAGAGATCTGCCTGCCTATGTCCCAGAGTGCTGGGATTAAAGGTGTGCACCACCACTGCCTGGAAGGGTGTCTTTTCTTGAAATAATTTGTTTGTTGTGAAACTGTTTAACATCTTTTCTTCTTCCCTCCTTTCCTCCCTCCCTCCCTCCCTCCCTCCCTCTCTCCTCTTCTTCTTTTTGATAATGTTTGTAAAGGTTGTTATCCTTTCTCTACTTTGTAGTGATGATAGTGAGACTCAGCACCATGGGCAGTAGGAAAAGTTATGGCATTTTTAGAGCATTCAGCTGGTTTGGCAAAGGCAAAACTGATTCTCTTTCATGAATTATATGATCAGGAATGCTGGATTGGGCTCTACAAAGTAGATGTAGGGAATGGATGTTTGCTTGTGTGTGTGTGTGTGTGTGTGTGTGTGTGTGTGTGTGTGTGTGTGTGTGTGTGGTCAGAAGTGCCTGCGAGTGTGATATATGAGGATTTGTGCATGTGTGTATGCAGGTAAGAGTGATGTAGGAAGGCCAGAAGAGGACGACTCTCTTCTTCCCTTGATGCAGGGTCTCATAGAATCTAGAGCTAAGTTGGCAATCAGCAAGCCCCAGTGAGCCTTCCGTTTCTAACCCTCACAGTACTGGGGTTATAGGCAGGGCCCACTGTTACATGTGTGCTGGGGATCTAAACTCGGGTCCTCTTGCTTGCACAGCAAACACTCTCTTGTCTGCTGAGCCATTTCCCAATCCTCTGATTTGTTTTACTTATGTCTATAGTAAAGGCAGGTTGCTTCTTGGAAGCTTGAACTACTCAAGAGAGGTTATATAAATTGCAGAGAAAAAAGTCTCACCTAATCAGGGGACTTGGAATGATGAGGGTAGCAAATAAGGATGCTAGTGATAAAAACAGGCTGGAAGTTACTCTCAGGAAAGAAGTGGAGAAACTGAGAGTGGACTGAGGCTAACAACAGGGTGAATGCAGGGGATTGTTGTGTTGGGGGTATTTCTCTGCTTCTGGCCCTGCTGTTGAGTGAGGAGTAGAAGTTGCTTTTATCATCAAGTAAGTATTTCAATAATGTAGGAGATGACCTTTGCCAGGAGTCAAAAGTCTACAAGTGGCCTGCTTAGTTGTAAATCATGTGCCTCCACCCCCATCTCCTGACTGTGCATAAGGATTTCTACTACTAAATTTCCAAGACTTGCAATACATTTTGCATATATAAGCTATTGATAAATATTTCCTGAATAAGTGAGTACATGATTTTTAGTAAATTTCTTTCATTCAGGCATTGGTATACCTATGTACTACACCTAAACTAATTCTAAGTATTCATCATTTTACAAAAGACATCATCCTACTTTTGAGAGTCATTATATTTCTCTAAGAATACCTTTGTAAGAATACTTCTTTTCGTATCTAACGAGGCTTTCATAGGCTCCTTGGTTTATGTTCTCAGTCTAAGGACATTTCCAGGCACTGCATGAGATTTTGGGAGGCCACAGTGGCTAATTTGCTGTAAGTCTTCAGTGTGCCTGGGAGCAGAGGGCTCCACAGTCAGGAAGCTCCAGAGCTAAACCAAGTTATCTTCTGAGGTCTCCAGCAGAAGGAACATACTGAAAATTTTGAAGAAAACAATTTGTGGAGCTTCTAAGAAACTACAAATGTCCCCTTCCTATTCAGTCACATTAGAAAATGTCACTAACAAGAGTGTGATAGTTTATATCAGTTGTGAACTGGATGGGATCTTAACATCACCTGGGCAATGGGCCTCTGCATGTGCTTTATTTCTCCCAAAGACAGGGTTTCTCTGTATAGCCCTGGCTCTTCTGGAACTCACTCTGTAGACCAGGTGGGCCTTGTACTCAGTGATCTGTCTGCCTCTGCCTCCCACACACTGGGATTAAAGGCATATCCTACCACTGCTAGGCCTCTAGGCATACTTAGAGGAAGTTATCTTGATTAGGTTAACTGAGGTTAGGAAAGACCTACCCACTGTGGGTTGTGCCATTCTCTAGGCTAGGATCTTGGACTTTATAAAAAAGGATGAAGTAAACTGAACACTATTATTGCTCTCTGCTTCTTGACTTTGGGCACAATGGGATCATTCCCCTCAAGCTCCTACTGCCATGACTTCCCTGTGATCATGGGCAGTACTTGCAAACCATCAGCCAAAATATACCCTTTCCCCATTAATTTGCCTTTAACAGGTGTTTTGAGGTAACAACAAGAAAACTTCCTAATGCAGACAAGATCAAATTGATAAAAACCCAGTGGTGGAACATGTCTTCAAAGTAGCTAGAGGAGGAATAAGATTATTTTAAGAAGAGTGATTGCCAGGTTTTTTTTATCAGGAACAAGGGAAGCTGGAGATGGGAAAGGCGGAGCTGGAGATGAAGCTGCAATGTAAGAAAATAACCTAGAGTTTCCTTCACAGAGCAGACAGCATTCCAATAGGTAAAGAAATACAGTTTCTAAATGTCTGTAGTGAAAGTGCTCATTGCCCACATGCCTGTACTACTAGAAATGTTAAGGGAATGTCATCAACCAAACAAAACTTACATCCAATAGAAACTTAGATATGCAAAGGAATAAAGAACATGGAAATGATAACTGTGAGTAAATGGGAAGCACTCTCCCTATTATCTCAATCTCTTTAAGTGTTAATAGACTATTTAAATCAAGATAATAGCTGTGCATGGTAGGATTTATAGCACAGAGGATACAATGTACAACAACAGTATCACAAAGGCCAGGAAGCAGACATGCCATGATGCTTTGTACCATTTTTATTTTGTGTGAGGTACTAGAGCATTCTTTAAAGGGAGGCTGTGATAAGATCGAGTGTGTATATGCACCTGTAAAACCTTAAAGGTACAGTGAAACAAAAAGTAAGACACAAAAGGAAATGAAATAGGGTCATCCTTTATATCCCCATTTAAAGAAGAAAAAGAAAATAAGAAGCAGATGTAATAAGGCTTTAAAGACAAGGTGAAGATTGAACGTGACTGCATCAATAGTCCCAGTAAATGAAATGGACTGAAAACTACTTAAAAGAACTTAATTGTTAAATTGGATAAATTCTACCATACATTGCCTACCAAATAGTGGTAGAGTGTATATGTTAACATTAAACAAAGTAGAAAAAAAAAGCATCACAAGGTATAAAGAAGGACATTTCTTCATAATAGAAGTTCCAATTTACCATGAGAAGAAGACATTTCTAAATGTCTAGTACACCTTACAAATACACCATACAGAAAACCTACATTCCTGTGAAGAGACAAGAAAAACAGAAAATGGGACAGAAATCCCAACAGCCTGACTCAACAACTGATAGACCAGAAAAATCAGTAAGACCATAAGAAGACAAGAATGTTATTGTGGAGCAACATGACTTAATTGACAGCTAAAACACTTCAACCAAGTCTTATCAAAAAGGCAAGAAGGTACAGACAAAAGCTATCCCATTCACCACTGTACAAAGTTAATTTTTGCAACTGTGGGAGATGGTACAGAAGTTCTTGAAGTATTTGAAAATAGAAATATTGTATGACCCCACAATCTCTGTACTGGGTATAGACCATTCCCTCATTAAGGTACCTGTATATTCATGTCCTTCACAACATTATCTACCATAGTCAAGATATGGAAACCGAGATTATCCCTGGTGAATGAGTAAAACGGAAGTTGCAATGTGCGTATTCACCCTTAATGTGGAGATCCAGACATTTACAACAAGGTAGAAAACCTAGAGGACATCTTATGACATTAAATAAGTGGACACCAAAGGAAAAATTCTGGACAATCTTATTTGTATATGGAATCTTAAAGTAGCAACAGAGAAAACAAGCAAGTATACAGAAACAGAGCATAATGTGATTACAGGGGCAGGAGACAGGGACAATGGAGATAGGTCTACCAAAGAAGGTAAAGTTTTAATTAGGGTAGAAAAAATAATCTAGTCATATAATATATGAAGGCATATAGTTAATAATATTGCCTTTCGTAAAAGAAATGTATAAAGAGAGTAAGTTTTAAGCATTCTCACCACATATAGACACAAAAGAAACTCTGAGATTATGGATATGCTAATTGACTATAATATTCAGTGCACTATTTGCATAACAAAGCATGTTGATAGTCTTATATACATGACAAAATGGGTAAGCATGCCATCCAATAGCAACAAAGATGACATTATTTTCAAGTGTATACAAAACATATATCAAAATTCTCTTTTGAATCACAAAATGCTTTTTTTAAAGAATTTACATTATACAAAGCATGGCCAAGGTACCCTAGAATAGTATAATTGTGAATGGAGGTTTCTCTCCTGCCTGCCATTTCCCAAGTAAACACTCAGAAGCTTAATATTAATTATAGTTGTCCAATGGCTCAGGCATATTACTGACTAGCTCTCACAATTAAATTAACCTATTTAGTTTATATTTTACCAGGATGCTGGTGGCTTGGTACCCCACAGCATGCTTCTCCAGTAGTTACATGCTGTCTCCTTGACTCCACCTTTTTTCTCTCTATATCTCTGCTTAGATTTCCTGCCTGGCTCTATTCTGCCTGGCTATTGGCCAAAACATCTTTATTCATCAACTAATAAAAGCAGCACACATTTGCAGCATACAGAAGGACATTCCACATCATGTAATCACATTCACTTAACCAAAAGTATGTTCTTTGTCTATCCTAGAAGTTTAGAAATACTTCATTAAAATGTACTTGGACATTCTTCAAATAAATGTAAAGTAACATACTTAAAGTTTCTACCATATCCTTGCTTATTGCTTAGAAGATCTTTGGGAACAACCTCCTTCTCGGTTTCCCAATCCAATGTTATACCTATTTGGAGATAGTAGGCTAAATAAGGATAGAAACAAAGTCAGAATTTTTCTACAAATTTGAGCTATCTGAGGATGTAATTTCCAGAAAGAAAAGCTGGAGAAGATCCAGGCATCATTTCAGAAAGTCCTGACAGAATGCTATATTATTGTAGCCACTGGTCATTTCCTGATTTGTTCCTAGATTTTTGAGGAGAAACTTTGGGAGTAGTTTGTGACCAGTGAGGATATGACTGGCCTTAAATAAAACAACAAAGAATGAATAAGTAACCCCATACACAGATATTCCCACAAATGCAGTAGTGTTCCCACTGGGAAACACTTCATTCTGTCAAGATTCAGACTACTCTTATTTTCATGTTCATTCTGAGGACAGATCTCTAAAAATATGCATCTGAAAGACATTCAGTACAGCTTTGCTTAGCCTTGCTAAGAGGCCCAAAGCTTTATCTGCAGTGCAAGACAACTTTTGTCTATAGAAGAGGTTATGAATTCAGGAGGGGGCGGAGGCGCGGGAGAAGTGGGAGGAAGGAGAGGAAGGGTTGGGACTGATGCAAATACAGTGGATTTGTGTAATGAATTCTCAGAAACTAAAATCAATTAAATACTTGAGAGGGGGAGAGAGAGAGAGAGAGAAGGAACTTGTCTTGCTAGGCATGGTAGCACAGGACTTTTATCCAAGCACTCCAGAGGCCAAGACAGGAAAACTATAGCCTGAGCTATACAGTGCCTTTCAGACCAGCCTGTGCTACTCAGTGAGATTATCTAAAAGCAAATAAACAAGCAAAAACGTAAAAGTATTGGAAAGAGGGAAGACATTTGTCTTTTGTATCTGTTTGCCCATCACTTTTAATCTCTTATGAGAGATTATGTGTTTTCTTATGTGTTTTATTAGGCACAGTAGTTGTCTAATAATATAAATCATTCTTGCTTTTCAAGCACATGTCTAAACAGAAATAACCTTTGAAATAGGTTCCTTTGAAATGCTTTGTTCAAGCGAGTCTACCTTTGAATTCTTAGTGAATTGAGGGTTTGGGGTTTTATCTTCACACACACATTTTTCGTCTTTCTGCTCTGATCCTGTGGAGCTCTACTGAGAATAGAACTTTGTGTCCAGAAAAACCATACACATTTAATGGCCTTGAAAGTATACAACACTTCTAGCCACATAATTGAAAATAATAAGGCCACAATAAATGGGATGGCCCCAGGGTAAAACACCCAAGGGATTCAATTGGTGTCACTTTGCATCAATGTCCATGCATCATGGTAATTGAGGTAACATAACCAATTACCACATTTTAATTAGAGTTCTAAGAACTTGAGAAAAACTGCAATGATGAGCCAGCTCACTTTTTGAAAAGAAGAGAAAGAATGAAATAAAGGGGAAGAAACCTGACATATTACACTGTTCAGACTCCTTACAAGGGGAAGTTACATAAAGCCATACCAATCTCTCTCTCTCTCTCTCTCTCTCTCTCTCTCTCTCTCTCTCTCTCTCTCTCTCTCTCCTTCTCCCCATCTCTCTCTCCCTTTTTCTTTCTCTTGGGAATACCTTCTCACTTTCTGTGCATTACTATTGGTGATATATTGTGAAAACTAAGAACTCTTAAATGCTATTTTTTACTTAAGTAAAAATATCCTCACCCTGATCTAACTAAAGATTCTACAATTTTATGACTGAAGACATTCTTTAGAATGCAATCTCAGCTTATAATTTTATCTCCTATCTAGGTGCTTCTCACACTATAGCCTGAAGTGTCATCCGAAGTATTTAAATTGCTATCTGAACATAGTAACATATTAATAAAGTATGCACTTCTCTGGCTCTGGTCATTACACAAAAATAGACTTAGCCCCCCCAACACACACACATGAACAAAAATTAAATGCAGAAAGAATCTCTGCATTTAGAAAATAAATTTGACTTGTGGCAATTATTTTTTATAAGGCTAGAGTTTAAGTGAGAAACCTCCTGTAAAATTTTACTGCTGCTACATAATCAAGTAATTATGTAATTACTTGTTCTTAATTACTTACAAGAGAGATGGTTGTTTAAAAAAAAATCCTTATACATGTCAAAAACAGCTTCCTTCTTTAGAATATTTGTAGCCAGGCTCCAAATATCAAAAAGTTGATTCAATGGCTGTACCCTACAAATAGTTTTATTTTATAAATCTTTCACTGTTTTCTCCAAAGATATGGAAGTATATCATTTAGATGTCTATATGTCCTCTCTCCTGCTTCTACTAATGTTCAGAGAAAGGTGGAGAGGGGAAGGGAGAAAGGGGAGGGAGGGGCAGGGTGGAAGAAGAGGACCAAGAGTAGGAGAAGGAAAGAAAGAAATTATTTTAAATCATAATTGAATGTTAAATATAAGACACAATGTTAATCTGAGGAACTTTCAGTAAGAAGAGTGAGATTCCCAAGGCAAATGAGTGATTTCCATGAGCATGACAAACAAATGTCATGATGAGAGCTTGGCCGTTAGTTGTGTCCCTGTGGCAAATTACATTTCTTTGTACACCTCTCTGTCTTCATTTGGAAGATGATATTTCTGGGTGACAACCTTACCTATGGAGTCATGGACATCAAAGGCCACACAACAGCTTTTCCTCTTTGTAGTGTCTCTGTCAGTCATGATTTAAGCCACATCTTATACTGTATGTTTCCCATACTGTTCAAATAACCTCACAGATGGTTTTCAGCGTCTTCCTTACCACAACCAGCACAGATCTTTTTCAGTTAAGTGGGCACCTGGTGTTTTAGAGTCTTCTCTTAACACAGTTCTCTGGTCAAGCAACTCTTCCAGGCACCTTGTGTGGTCTTGAATTGTTGCTTCATCCAACTCTTCCACAGTGGTACAAGTAACAAATCCCAAAATCCCTGGAACATTGGTGTTTGGATGTCACATCACCACACAGAGGGGTCCCCATTGCTCAAAATGGCTCCTGAAACTGGTCTGTAGCATTGAAACTCAGCCGTCCAATGAAGAGCATATGCAGCTGTTGGAGCTGCTGAGGAGACTCTGCCTTAGACATGAGACCATCCAGCAATACTTCCCCTGCCACACCAATGGGCAGAAAGGAGAAAGCCAATGGACATATTCACAAGCCTTACTCACAAGTCTGTCTGTGCCAAACTGCCTGGAACAGTAGACTTAATATATTTGTGCTTAATAAGCATGCCAACCAATGACATCAAACAAAGAAGGAAACCTTTTCTTTTTGTTTCCACATAGAACTTTACTTTTAAATCTTTAAAATTTTACTTTTACTAGTATTTATCAATAGCACAAAATAATGAGTTTTATTGTGATATTTTATACATTTGTATAGTATAACTTAATCACATTTATCATTTCTTCCTTCTGCTTTCCCCTTTGCTCTGCCCAAATGTTCTCCCTTCTATTTGAAGCTGGGCTTTTTAGGGTCTAGGTTCCATATATGAGAGTGATTGTGTGACATTCATCTTTGAGTATGGCTCATTTCTCTTGAACATGATGATCTCTAGATCAAGCCATTTTTCTTCAAGTGATATTATTTCATTTTTTATGAATTGATACTTCCCATTGTGATTGTATAGTACATTTTTTTTATCCACTTGATCTCTTAGCACTTCAGTTAGGGATTTCAAAATTATTATTATCTAATGTCACTGATCCTGTTGCTATCTCCAGTCTATATATGAACCCATTAAGGAATTTTTTTCTCTCTATAGTTTTAAATTTTTATTTCTAGCATTAATTTTGGTTTATTGATGGCTCTGTCTCTTCTTATATTACCCATGAATGCATGTTATGACTTCTCCATTGGAGGATTTAATACATTAAAACATAGTTTTTAATACATTATGTACAATATGTAGCATTTAACACAGAGTTATTTAAAACTTTCTGGTAAATCTAAAATCTATATCATATTGAGATTATTTCTGATGTTTATCTCTTCAGACTTTCCCCTGGCCCTTAAGCATGCTGTATATATTTTTTGTTGTCGTTGAAAAATGGACATGGTGTATCAGGTAATAGAAACTGAGTTAAATGGGCTCTCTGTGTCAATTTTATATTAATCGAGCTAGGAGTTGAGCTGAATCTCATACAGCTACAGCTAGAGTTGTTTTGTGCCGAGCTTTAAATTCCTCACTTCTCTTGCTTTTGTCTCTCCTCTTATCTTCAGGATTTCCTAAGAATCTTCCTCAAGCATCTTTTATCACTTCCAGCTCTAATCCACTGTTCCACTGGAGCCCTGTTGCTGGAGTGATAATGGATGAGGGAGAAGATGCATTCTCTAATCCTGACTGCAGTTTCTAAGTGCGCTGTGCCTTTGTACTGTCAGCTTCCCTATTGTCTCTTAGTTTGTCCACCTGTTTAGTTAAGACAGGAAGACTAGAGGGGTTCATGCCAGAGAAATGCCCTTCTCATGATATATTTCCCCCTGAAATAAAGAGTCTTCTGGATATACTTCACAATGATTTAACACCTGTGTACACTCTGCCATTCACCATCCTATTAGAATCACCAATGGTCACCTAGATTCCATTCCATGCTTATTTCCAAGAACCTCTTCCAGTCTACTCAGCATAGGTGTGTCTCACTTAAATGGCTGGAATGCTGTTGTAATTATATCAACCCTCTCATCAAAGATATGTTGTAATTCCATTATTTTTACAAATCAAAGCCCATAACTTCCCAAGCCTCCACTGATGGATCCCATTGTAACTACAAAAATATTTTGGACCAGCCTGTCTATCTGATATATATATATATATATATATATATATATATAATGTGTGTGTGTGTGTGTGTGTGTGTGTGTGTGTGTGTGTGTACATATAAATACACATATATACAGATTTAACTTGGCAAAGGATATGACCAAAGAAGTTGCAAATCAGTAAAAAAAAAAAAAAAAAAAACAATAGCTAGTTAATCATAAGTGAGTATCCAACCTAACTAGTCTGAAAAGACATGCGGAGTAACACTGTCAGTGCCCTCAAAAGTATTTCTCATTTAAAAAAAAATTTATCTTCAGATAATCTGTGCTATTCATGTGGAGATTTCCTTGTTATCTACAAATCTGTCCTCAACGTGGAAGTCAAATGATGTTCCAAAAATATATGCTTCTAGTAGACTTTTGCAAATATCTAACATTATTCATAAATATTTATGACCTAGAAAGTTTGATACAACACAGAGCAAGATGTGTGTACAATGCTGATCATGCCATGCATGCATGTTATAGTTCTGATTTTTAATGTGTTGTATGTGCCAAGGATTAAGTAAAATGTTTACTAGTCTTGTGTCAAATATTTCATGTTTTATTATCTTCCTTATATTTTTCTAGACTTAGAGGAATTCTTGTATTATAATACACTGCTTAATAGAAGAAAAGTTTTGCTAAAATTTTCCCACCTAGCTCTTGGAGGTCAGCTGAAAACCTCTTCGCCCCCAGTTTCCCTCTGAATACTCTGGTCCACAGTGATCTTTCCCCTCTTTTATTCATCCATCTCTACAAGGCTTTCAAGTCCTATTGCTCTTTCTATCTCATTCTTCTCTCTAGGCAATCACACTCCACCCATAGCTCCAGGAACTCCAGACACACAAAGTCAGGACTACAGCCCTCCAGAGATCTCCCGAAGGCATTTAAAACTCTGTTCAAAAGAAAACTCTTAATCTTTCCTGACAAACTGATCCTTCTCCAGCAGTGTAGATTGCAAGGAAAACACTGCCAGCTCTCCAGTAGTGAGTGTAAAGGCAAAGAGCAGGAACTTCCCTCACTCTTCCTTCTGTCTGTCCCTTGCATCCAGCTCATCATCTCGGCTAGTGGGTTGGTTTTACTCTATAAAGAGTTCTTTCCTCTAAGTACACTAATGCCACCTTAGTCCAGGCTGACAGTCTTTGGCCAATGTTTATTTTGCATAGAGTACATGAGCTATTGCTGATACGTGAATCCAACCTTCCACACATAGGAGTTGTACTTGTTTTTAGCAGTTCCTCTGCTGTAGTTCTTTTCATGTTTCATCTTCTCTCCACCCTGAAGAATATTTTAAAAGTGCTAATCTGATTGCCCCTTTTCTACTTGTCTGTGTTTGTTTCTAGTCCAGTCTCTGCTCTCCCTGGAGGTCCAACCCTCTGCTTGCTGCCAAGTGTTCAAGTGCAAGCTACTCCCTCTTACCACGAAGTCTTGTTCCTTCTACCTTCAGGGTCCATCCAGCCCTTGGTTCCCTCCCAGAAAATTCTTGTTACTCTCTCAAAATTAACTACAATCCAAATTTTTCAGGAGAGTTTTTCCTGACCTCCTAGAACAAAATGAATCTCTTCTTGCTATCGCATTACTGATAATAATCGGAAGCAAACCATATCTTTTTTACTTTGTACTTTTTTTACTGTGTTCAATAAATTTGTTGACTATATAAACATATTTTATCAAAATATGTTTATGGTACAAATGAATGGAGTTGTCTAAAAACTCAGTCATGACTTGCTTTAGGCTGTTACTTATTTTCATTTTTATCCCAAAGTGCCACTTAAATCTCATTGGTTTACTTCACCTTCTGACATATTCGTGTTTAAACCAAACAAAGAAACCTTTCTCCTTGTGCAGAACTCTTTCTTATGTTCCGAATTGGTTAGCCATGAACTAAGATATTTAAGTTTTTATAAGGCAAGTGTCCTAGAAAGAACACAGACTTTTATAGTGGCCAATCACTTCCTTGCTTCCTTCTCAGTATGCAAGTCTGTGTTAGCATTTTCTCCATGTTATGACTTGAACGAAAACAAGAAGTACTGGTCTAGAAATACAGGCATCGAGCATTAGTACCAATCTGTTGATCCTAAAGTCGAATTTATATTCTGACTTGGGAGAAAACATTTAACTGGAAATGCCATGAGTGTCACATAATTGCCTCTTCTTGCTACAGGAAGATCAGACTCACTCTGACTTTCTTTTTCATTTAGGTCTAATATTTAGGCATGATGTTTCCACTGGATTATGTTTACAATTTTTAAAACGCATTATGAGCAAGTTTACTGAATATCAAATAAAGATATTATGTTTAAGTCATGGGAGATTGAAATTAAAATATCAAAATTGAAAGGGCAATTTGCGTGTTTGTAAAAAGAAAGTGTATAAAACATTATAGATATAAGCCCATAGGCTCAAGATATCAAAGCTAAAGCTATTTTAACACATAAAAGATATTCTTCCCTTAACCATAATACTGCCAGTTTATTCCTGTTGACTTGCAAGTATGCATTGTATTCTGAATGTCTAATCTATTTGCTTGCATGGTTTTTGCTGATTCCACTGGGTTATGGGTTAGAAGGGAATAAAACGACCAATAATCTAGAAATACCCTGTAAGTGTATGCTGTATGGTTGCCACTCTGGGATTTTTGCCTGCAGAAAAGCAGAGCATCTTTACTCTCAATCAACTTCCAAGCCATATATACTGACAGTAAGACAATATTGACATAGATGAGACAATAATTACTCCAAACTCTGGTTGGGATGGAAATGGCAGCATCTGTTACAAAAGTAACTATAAAACTCTGAGATGCTTCCTGTGTGTTCAGTCTGGGCAGCAAGTCTTTAGGTCAATGGATATTTGTTAAATGAATAAATGACTGTGGTAAATTATATAACTCTATCTCTAATGTGAGAATCAAATGAGAGAGAGACCTCTGGGGGCTGAGTGACTTTGAAATTATGCTTTAGAACAATTTATGGCTGAATTTTGAAAACTTTAAATGAAGAAAATAGAACCCACACCCATCATTCACTTAAAAATATTAGTGAGTATCTACTAAGAGCAAAGATACATTGCCACAAGGAACAGGGACCATTAATGAGGAAATTGTAGTAAATGTTAGCTTCACAGGAATGTTAAAAATTGAGTGTCAGTCATTATATGCAACCAGATTATGGAAGGCCTTAAAAACCACAATAATTTAGATAAAAAATACTCATTGAAAGTTGTATGTGGGCATGTTTTCATGTGTGTGAATAAGGGTGGTTTGGTTTGATGAGCGAAGCAACACAATATAAAGATCTGTTTTAGGAAGCTGGGTTTGGAAGTGATATATAGGATTATAGTAAACAAATTATTGTCTCCAGTTTCATTTAAACGTTTATGGCAGGATTTTCATAATTTTAAATCTTTCTTGTGTATCTGTGTTAGTTGGGTTTTGTTTAGTGTCTCTGATGAAACTCTGAAAACCTCCAAAGAGGAAAGATTTAATTTGGCTTATGGTTTCATGGTTAGCCAACTTCGTTGTTTCTAGGCCTGCAGTGAAGAAAAAACAAATCTAATGAGGGAAGAGTGTGATAGAGCAAAACTGCTTACCTAGTGTTAACCAGGTTACCGAGAGTACAGGGAAGGTCCAGATACATACTCCCCTAGGGTAAATCACCAAGGACCCCCTCCCAAGGTTATATCATCTCCCAAGAACCACTGGGTTCTGAAGCCAGTGTTAGTCAGATACCCGAGTCCTCATGACTAACTCGCTTCCTGGAGTCCTACCTCTGCATTAAGGATCAGCCCTTCACCATATAGTTATGACAGGATTTCCCTTGCTTTCCTTATTGCTATGTAGTTCCATTTCTTGAGTCTGGAATTGTGGAAATAGAGGAGTTTTCATTGGCCTAGTCAAAGTAATTTTTCAATCGTTATTGAAAGGAAGTACTTTTTTCTTCACTTGGGGAAGTATTTCCAACTCCTTTGTCCTAAATTTTAAAGACAATTTTATAATACACTTTAATGATGATATATATCTGATTAGATGAATCCATGAACCCCAATTTCTCTCTTTTCTTTTAGCCTTGAGCAAGAATAGCTATGACAATTACTCCTGGATGTTAAAGGTCTACAAGCTACTAAAATAATACATTTTGAGAGCATTTTTGCATGTAAGTCTATCTTGCTCAATTCAGGATAAAGGCATTTTAATGTGATAGAGAGCAAAATATCTTATAATGTTTTTATCTCTCATGCTCTCTCCATCATCATCTGTGTTACCTCTGTTGGCTCTTCTTACAGCTTTTGTCTTCCTCAAGAATGGGAATGGGCAGAAAGGAGTTGCAGCAATGCATATCTAGAGAGCAATCTCCTCTTCCCTAGAACACCCATCTTGTTGAGATCAAGATGAGACAACTGGAAGCAACAAGCTCATGTGTAGAAATGAGGACCAAAACACATCAGCCAAGGAGCTAGGCAAATCCTTCGTGGTGCTTCCTGCAGCATCTTTACTGGTCCTTTACTTACTGCATCACCCCCTACCAGGGACCTCAACCCAATTAAAGAGCTCAGTGCTAGGCTGAAATCCTCAAGGCTGGAGAAAGGACTAGATGGGAATTCAGGTAGCTTTGCATTTTAAAAGACATTTTTATAAAATCACTAATCCACTTAATCCAAACTGCAGACATTAAAACTGTTTTTAACTGATAAAGCAAACCCAGAGACTACAAGAGGTCCAACTCATGCCTTTTTGCATCCTTCTTTTCTTGTGTTACAGTTAGGAAGAACCCTCTTCAAATACAGAAAGGAGGCCAATTTTCAAATGCAATTCCCCCATTCTTTTTTTTTTTTTTTTTTTTTTCTTAGCAGCACTCATACAGTAGCTGTGGCTAAATAAACAACGATGTGTTGGATTTTGTTTCCCTTTATCTATATGACATTTGTGTCATCACCGTAGCTCTAATCCATATTCAGGTCTTCATGTTTGGTGTGCAGTAATATGTAAATTATGTCGCCAGCTGCATGGAGCGGTGTTTGTTTATTCTGTTTCTTTTGGCACTGCACAGAACTGAATTTCTGCCAAAACGGGGCTGCTTCAGGGAGCATTGATGCTCCAGGAGGAAGTTTTGAAAGGAAACGCACATCATAAGTCTTCACTCTGTGAAGCAGAAAAATCAAAACAAACTTTCTGTTTACTAAAATATCGGTATTATGAATCTAAAATAATGTGTTTGTTAAAATATAATGAGCATGCTGCCCATCTCCAGGATGTGTGGCGTATGCGGGCTTTGGAAATGAGGGCACAATGCTGAGAAAGCTGGTACATTTTGAATCTTGGAAATAAAGTAGGTGAAATGCAATAGACAGAGACAACATCTAGAAGTTTAAGGAGGAAAGAAATATTTTAGCATGCATATTAATCTTGGGAAACACATGGCATATACATGCATTTAAATGTGGACAGCTGTGGCGTTTAAGTGTTAAAAAATTTCATTAATGATGCATAGAGCTATCTACTTCTCTTGGCAGGCCTTTCAGTCTTCAATCTGACACCTCCTTTTTTATCCAGCAAGCTAATTTCCCCTCTTTTGTGAGGAGTAACTGTTTTCACACTACTGCTTGCCCAGCAAGCCTCCGTATTGTTTCATGGCTAATTATCTTCTCCAGCTTTACCTTCCCCAGCGAGGAGAGCAGGACAGTTCCTCCTAGCACTAATGAAAGCTAGGTTTTTATGGGTATGCTGTGTAAATAAATGTAAGCTCTGATCAGGCAACATAATAAATGAGTTCCTAAAGTTTATGGAGTCACAGCTCATCTAGTACTTTGCTAAATAATGAAGCAAAATGATTAATTCGGTGAAAGGGGGTGGGGACTTTAGGTTTGCAGGAGAAAAGTAAAGGATTTGTCACTTTAACGTGCAAGCTATCGGCAGGTAAACACAAGGAACCGGCATTGATCTGGATGCCCCTGGTGGTCCCTACTAGCAGCAGCATCTGCATAGAGAATGTCTTACAGAGAAATCCTCTGAAAAATATGGCTGGTCTGGTAAGAAGTAGAGATCATCTGGAATTGTATTTTCCAGATTACTTCCAATTTATTAGTAGAAAAAAACAACCACCACCAGGATTTGTCTAATAGAAAGTGCTCTCCATCACACTGAATGCAAGCTAAGCAAATATACAAGTCAAAAGGGCTGCATTATAAGGGCCTTCAGGGAGAGAATCCAGCAGGTTTGGTGTAGGTAATTAGCCCTGCTGGAGGCTCAAGGTCTTACTTATCTGTAGTATAAACTCAGTGTATTCTCCCAGTGGCCCTTGTAAGTATCCACATTCAACGGGTTTAAGAGCACCTAGATGTATTTAGCTAAAAAGAGGGGATTAAATGCACCCTAACCACTAAGGATTGTGTCTTATATTCGTTAACAAAATAAATCTATATGTATGATAATTTTCTCTGGATTTAAATTGATATTTCTTTGCTGTAGATATCTGTGTTTGTACTACAGCTTACAGTGCTGACATGTAAAAGCTCACTGGAAATCCTCAGGAGAATTGCATCAGTCAGTCTTTCGTTTCTATGACAACACTGGGAAAAAACTTATGGGAGCAAGAATTTGTGTTGGCCCACAGTTTCAGAGGTTTTACATCAGATGTAATTGGCTCCATTACTTCTGGACCCAAGTGAGATTTAACATCAGGACTGGGGACCTCTGGGTAGAGCAAAGTGGCTAACTTCATGGGAGTTAGGAAGTGAAGAGAAAAAAAAATTTAAAAAAAACATTATGTGGCCAGGGACAAGATACACTCTTCAGAAACTAGACCCCAGGGACTTAATTCCACCACTGAGGCTCTACCTCCTAATAGCCATTCCAAGTGGCTCAACCCATTAATGAAGTTAGCATGCCCGTGAAGCATCCACTTTTCCTACTACCAACTGGGGACTAAGCCTTCAACACTTGGGCTTTCTTATATCTAAAACACAAGACCCTGGACCACTGTTTATATTCCAGTCAAGATGAATTTTAAAATACATTGGGGTTTCAGAAAGCTTAGTGTTTTCCCTTAAAATCTCAAACATAATTCTACATCTTTAATCCAGTTAAGGGTTCTATACTATGAATCAGAAGTATAAAATCTCTTGGAAACCTTTTTCAAAAACATGTATTACTAGCTAGGAACATTCATCCTGAACTTTTGAGCAACTGTCCCAACACTCATTGTAGTTTGTAAACTCTCTAGTTGTTTTTGTGGCGAGAATAGTAACAGCTCAAGGGAGGTACCCTTGCAAATCTGAGTAAGAAAGCAATGGTATAAATCAAGTGAGGGACAACAGGATGGAGACACAAGGGTTAAACTAGGTCAAGAAAATGAGTCACCAGCTGACCTGTCCGTTAATTAACCTTCAACCTTGAGTCAATCAGACTATGAATGTGGGGAAAACAATTTTAGTTGACTAGTCCAGGTATGATAGAGCTGAGACAAAAAAAGCACACTTTATTCTCAGTTGTAGTTAATTTACTCACACACACTGCCAACATTATATTCTTCTTTTTTTCCCTCTAAATGATGCATTTTCATCATTAACTTAGAATTCTAGAAGAAACACAATCATACCCCGCTTATCTAAGAGAAATAGTAATTAAGATCAGTGATGTCACAATGTTGGCTCCGATTGAGTGCCTTCATGGAAATGAACAGATGCAAAGCTCTCTCAATGGACACATAGTCCTTCCCCTCTTGTTTCCTGTGAATATGTTTCCAGACCCCTCACAGATACCTGAAACCATGGATACTAACTAACTAAGCCCTGTGTGTTTAAGTACCATGCTGTTTTCCTATACATGCATATGTTAAATGCCTTTTCCTTTTTAACCAAACATTGCTCACACACTGTAGCTATAGCTTTTGCTATTAGAGTTTTGAGAGCAAAACTAGCACAAACTGCCTTTTCCTTTACAATTTCAAAGTTTGAGGACTTATTCTTATAGTTACGTCTTGGCAACCTCCATGTTCAGCTCTTTGCTTTCCCTTTCCTCACTGAGAACTTTCACCTTTTAATTGAACAAAGCACTCGACAGCTTTTCTTTGGCAAATTAAAAAAATCGGCAAATTCAAAATACTCTAATGACATGAGGCTTTTATAAGCTAATAAGACAAGAGTTAGTTACTTGAACATAAAAAAACTAAGATAATGATGGTGTCTACTAAGTTATACGTAGGTGGGAAGCTCATACTTGGTGGATACTCTAGACAAATGCATGGATGGTTCATATCAAGGTAGAACAGGGCAGGGTAGAGTGAGATTTACTATGATACTCAGAAAGGTGTTCAATTTAAATTTTATGGACTGTTTTTATCTAGAACTTCCCATTCAATATCTTCAGGCCTCAGTTGACCTTGAATTACTGAAACCATAGATGGCAAAACTGCAGAGGGAAAAACAACCATGTGTACTTCATAAAGGGCAGATTCAGGACAAAAGTGAACTCTGTATCTGTTACCTGACAAGTGGCTTTTCAGGCAGGCATCTGTGTATGGGCAAGGCTTCCCTTGTATCTTATGCTACTTCCAGATCATTCTAAGAATGTTATCATTCTAAGAGTGTTAATTTCTGATACTAAAAATGAAAATACCAAACAGCTGGAATAAGCCAGAAAAATAAGGTGAGATGCTATCTTTGGGGGAGCTCCTTTTGCAGCTGACATGTGGGTTTGTTGTCCATAGCTTTTCCCATGCAGTAGGTAAAGTTGTCACTACTCTTTTAGTCCATTTGGAATTTCTACCGATTTACTGAGGTTCAATAGTTTTCTAGAATGGCTTCCAGAGCTTGGAGAAATACATCTTCCAGTTTACTATAAAAAGATGTAAATTCTGAATACCTAAATGGAAGCACTACACAGGGTATGTGGAAGGCAGCCCAAAGCCTCCATATCTGTCTGGGTACACCATTCTTCTAGTACCTTCAGCCTCCATGCTTGTCTGTCTGGGTACACTGTTCTTCTAGTATCTTTCCATGTCCAGTACCTGGAAGCTCATTCTTTAGCAGGTTTAGAGTTTGACTCTTCACTACCTCTGTCCTTTCCAGGTGGTCCTAAGAGAGAAGAAAGTTTGAGCCCTCATAATTATCCCTTGGGGTTTCAGACAACCAGCCCACCCTGAGGCTATCTAGGATTCCTTCTTCAACTGCTTTATCAGAATACATTCAAAAGGACTCTTCATGAAAACCATCGCTGTCACTTAGGAAATTCTCAGATTTTAGATTCTGTATGGCCAGAACCTAAAACACAAACAGAATATGATTTGTGTTATTCTTGGCTTTGTAATCAAAGCAATACTTGGATTACAAACTGGGGCAGCCCCTCAGTCAAAACTGAAGATACCAAAAGAAGAGATGGAAGAAAATGTTCAGGGTTTTGTTTTTTTTGTTTGTTTTGCTTGGGGAAGTGTTTTCTTTTTTTCTTTTTTCTTATTTGTTTTTCCTGTGTGTGTGTGTGTGTGTGTGTGTGTGTGTGTGTGTGTGTGTGTGTATGAGCGTGTTCATGAGCATGCATGAATGTGAGCATGAGTGTGTATATGCACTTGTAGGCATGCAGTGAACTCTGTTTTCTTCTGTGGAATTCCTTCCTATGGCCCCTGGGCCACTTTGCTTATAGAACATAAAAGTTCTTTCTTGGCAACCTATCTCTCATAAACAAGATAAAACTAAAGATTCAAGGGGTTGTTTGTTTTGCTTTACTTTTTTAATTGTTAAATAAATACACTGTTGGGATGTGCTCCTGTGTCTGGAGTGGTGAGGGAAATGTTAGGACAATCAGAACTGGCCATGGATTCTGAGACTGCTGTGGTTTCTCAGTTCTGTTCTTCCAAGACTGGTATGAGAGGACAAGAAGGGCGGTAACCACCCTGGTGGGCCCACGTGCCCAGTGTCAGACTGGCTGCGGACCTGCCTCCCTCAGGTTACTTTCCAGTATGTCCTATGCTTATCTCCCCACATGCCAGCCTGTGGGACCTGTTCTCTCTAAGGTAACTGGTATTTTTAGTTTTTTGTTTTTTAATTCAGTGACTTCTGAATTCACACAAAAGTGGTCATTTCAAGGTGAACCACTTCATGGTCTTTGGTTCACTGACAACACTGGATAGCTACTATCTCTACTTTTATTACATTTTCATCACTCATAGGAAATTTCAGACCTATTAAGCCACAGCATCTTTTCTTCCCTGCTAAGAGCTCCTGGAAACCAGTCTTCATTCTGTCTTGGAATTAGTCCATTCCAAATATGTCTGAAATTACCTATGTGAGAATATTTACGTATTCTGGTGATAAAATGAAATGATATATTATAGCTTTCCCTCCACTGACACACATAGATCCAACCAGACATAGATTTAAAATATTTGGGGGAAAAAAAGTGTCTCTGGGCTCACTATGTACAGAAGAAGCCTGTAAGTCTCCCTTAAACAATGCAGCCCCTTGCAGTGTGTTTACACTGAACAGGCATTGGAAGATGATTTAAAGTATTCCAAATGATGTGTCATGAAAAGGCATCACTTTGTACAAGAAATTTAGGGCAGGGAACACAGCTCTGTGGGTATTATACTTGTCTAGTCTATGAAAGGCCATGGGTTTGATCCTCAGCACCACGAGGAACCAAGCATTCTCAGATTTTGGTCTCTGGGGCATTTCTTGGAACATATCCTCCATGGGTATCAAATGACAACTGAACGTGGCTTTTTGTGTCAGCCGCCTGATACTGCACAAATTCTTGAGGCTATTAGCTTTTATAACTGAGCAGTGTCACACCTTAAAAGTCAGTAATTCTCTCGCTGCTTTTGCACAGTACAGTTTAACCCCATGACCTTTGTCTGTCTTCCCACAACAATCTGAGAGACTGCAAGTAAGCCCTTCTTCTTTCAATTCACTTGACAATTTTATTTGGAGAGCCTGTTTTATATCATAAACTATTCTGTATTCTGGACTATAACAGAAACAGGATAGGCAAAGTTCCTGTCCTCGTGAAGTTTATTTATGGAAGGAACACCCCTGTTTTCCATTGCTGGGTTCATTGGAGCCACATCTACTAGGTGTTTTTGATTTCTGACAACTTTAGATTATGTCCGTTTCGGTTAATTTTCTGTTGCTGTGATAAAATATCCTGACAGAAGGCAACATATGAAAGGAAGGATTTATTTTGGCTTAAGGTTCAAAGAGGATAGAATTGATCGTGCTGGGGAAAGCATGGCAGCTCTCAGGGAAAGCATGGTGCCACAATCAGGAAACTGGTTGGTCACACTGTCATCCACACACAGGAAGCCCAGAGAGTAACAGGATGGGGCAAGGCTGTAAACCCTCCATGTCTGCCCCCATTGACATGCTTCCTCTATCAAGGCTCTCCTCCTGAAGGCCTGCAGCTTCTCCAACCACCATGGACTAACTGTGAGCCAAATATTCTAATACATGTGCCTACAGCGCGTATTTCTCATGCAAACCACCACTGCAAGAGTAGGAAATATGTCCATCTCATCACATTTTACTGAGGTTTCTGAGATGGCTATATTTTTGTATGTTTTGAGCTTCTGATGAGATTCATTAATTTAAAAGGGCATTCACGAGATCTTGTCCCTTTCCCCTTCTCTGGGGGAACATGTATGTCTCTTTTAGAGTCCTCCTTGTTACCTAGAGTCCATTCCACATAGAGGGATACTCCCTGAGCCAAGACACACGGGGGTTGGGCCTAGGCCCTATCCCAAAGTATATGACAAACTATGAAGACCCCCCCCATGGAAGGCCTCACCCTCTCTGGGAAGCAGAAAAGGTATGGGATAGGTAGGGTGTTAGTTGGGGAGGGGGTGATAGAGGAGGAGGGGAGGGAGAGGGAACTGGGACTGACATGCAAAACAATCTTGTTTCTAATTCAAATAAAAAATGAAAAAATAAATAAAAATAAATAAATAAAAAGCATTCACAAGAACATTTTTTGATCATTAGTCTGAGTTGGACTTTCAAAGAATTTTCTGAAGCATTTTTGAAGAAGTTATCTGAACATTACTGTCAATTAGATAGCGTGAAGGATTGGATTGCTCTACTGTGTCAGCTGTGATAAAATTTCACAGACAATGGATCCAACTTTTCAAGAAAAAGTTATTTTCAATAAACAGAAAGTTCTTGAACTGCAGGCCTAGTGGATGGGCAGGAGTCTTTCTCATGTGCTCCCCTCCCCCCGCTGCCACCCCCATGGAATGAACCCAGTTATAGCATGCAAATTGACGGCATCACTACATTTACAACAGGAATGAAGTAAGGCACCTAATCAGTATTGATTTAATTGAATCCGATGTGTGTCCACTAACCAGCTGTGGTAATGTAAACCTAGTTATAGTTATTTGACATTAAGCCGTATCATTTTCTTCTCGATGCAGCACAGTGAAGATATGCTGAGAGCCACAAATCATTGCCCCTACAACTCTGCCCATAGGCATTCCTTAAGTGCTCACAACAGTCTATGGAGGAGACACAGTATGCTGATATACATATCTTAGCCCTGATATTTACAGACACCAGATAATTTATATAAGAGCGCAGCACATGCAATTGTAAGGGAACTCAAACTCATGTCTATGTGAGGTTCTACCCAAATTTCATATATCTGATAAACAGTAAGCAACTTTCTTTTTGTCTTATTTTCTATATTTTTCTTGGAATCTATTCTCCACTCAATAAAAGACAGAGTAATGCACACTCAAAATTATTTTACAATTATCTCTTTGCCTTACAAGGACATGTTGGTGTTTTTTTTAATTTAATCTACCTATATTTAATCTAAAAATAATTATATTTCTAATGCATTTGGGTTGACAGTGGTGATTAAGAAAAATATTGTACAAATAAGTATACTTACTACATTCGGCTGTTTCTCCTGGTTCAAATTTTCCCAGCCTTATCCCTGCATTCTCTCCCTTTTTTCCTCTACATTATTCCCCCAAGGCCATGTTCTTTCTTGTGCACTAATACATGTATCTTTTAACAGCCCTTGTAGGCTTGTGTTCTGGGTACTTGCTGTTTATCTGGTGGTCCTGCTAATGAAGAGAGGCTGTGGAACATTTAGGAAGTATGGCCTGGTTGAAGAAAGTGGGTCACTAGGGTTGAGCATCTGAAAGTTCTACTGGGCCCCTTGGTTCCTGCTGTACTCTTGCTCCTGGTTTACTGTGAGGTGTGCCACATTTGGCATGCATTCTTGTTGCCATGCATTCTTGCTGTTGTTCATTCTTGAGGTCATGCATTACACTCTATGCCTTCTCTGCCAAGGACTGGAAGTCTTTGAAAGAATGAGTCATCGTACCAACATGAACAGTAGCTAATATAATTTTCTGTAGTCTCTCTTTTTTTACATAAAAAATCTCTCTTCCTAGATTTTCTCAATGTAGTTCTGCTCATTGAGCTCATTGGGCTAGGTCTAGAATAAACAGTCTGAACGAAAATTGCAAGATCTTCAAATAGTCAGAAACATTCAGCCTATTTTTGTATTCTTGTTTTGTATCAGTCATCTTAGTATTTTTGAGAACCCTTCCAAAGAGCACATCTTTCAATAACCTCCCTCAAGGAAGATGTCTTTAAATTTTTTTGAGATTATAATATACTTACATCATTACATACTTTGCTTCTCTCCCTTCAAATCCTTGGAAATACTCATCTTTCTCTCTTTAAAACTCATGACCTCTTTCTGCATTAATTGTTGTTACATACGTGTGTGTGTGTGTGTGTGTGTGTGTGTGTGTGTGTGTGTGTGTGTGTGTGTGCACATGCGCGCCCACATGTGTGCCCACATGTTCACATGTGTGTGTTTCTAAATACATAAATACAGCCTGCTCATTCTGTATGAAGTCACTTGCATGCCTATAATTTCAGGGGCAAACATTTAGTACGGGATAAGCAATTGTGATGCTCTCCCTGGGGGAACTATTTCTGCCAGTCTCAGCGCCATCCTTAGCATCCCTCAGTTGTCTGCAGGTCTGTGTGTAGAGCTGAGGCTCTGTGATCTCCCTCCAGCCCAATTAGCATGTCAGCAAGCCTTTTCAGGTAATGTTTTAGAAACCATGTTGGTGAGGCTTCAAGGATGTAGGTTCTCTGACATTTCTAGAAGATACAAGCTCCGGGCAAACTTCCTGTCCCTCTGCAGGTTCAGTAGTTGTATCATTATGTAGCACTTGGCACTGGGTATAGAACTCTGCATTTTAATTGGTTGTGATTTTCTGTGATAGTCTCTGTTGCAAAGAGAAGTTTCTTTGATGAGGGGTGTTTTAAAGGAAACTTAAGAAACCCTGAGGCAACTGCATCAGATCTTTACCAAATTGCTGTTTTTTTTTTGTTGTTGTTTTTTTTTTTTTTTTTTTTGTGGTGTTTGTGTTTGTGTTTGTGTGTGTTTGGGGGCGGGTTGTTGTTTTTTCCCCATTTCCATTCCTTAGTAGTAATGTGTTTCTCATTTCTTGTGAACAATGCCTAAAATTTTAAACCTTTAAACATGAATTTTTTTGATTTTTTTATTTAAATTACAAAACAAGCTTGTTTTACATGTCAATCCCAATTCCCTCTCCCTCTCCTCCTCTCCTGCTGCCCCCATCGACCCCTTATCCCATCCCCTATCTGCTCCCCAGGGAGCGTGAGGCCTTCCATGGGGATCTTTAAATTCTATCATATCATTTGGAGCAGGACCTACGCCCTCTCCAGTGTGTCTAGATGAGAGAGTATCCCTCTATGTGGAATGGGCTCCCAGAGTCCAATAGTACACTAGGGATAAATACTAACCCACTGCTAGAGGTCCCATAGATTTCTCAGGCCTCCTAACTGACACCCACATTCAGGGAGTCTGGATTAGTCTTATGCTGGCTTCCCAGCTATCAGTCTGGGGTCTATGAGCTCCGCCTTGTTTAGGTCAGCTGTTTCTGTGGGTTTCTCTAGTCTGGTCTTGACCCCTTTTCTCATCACTCCTCCCTCTCTGCAACTGGATTCCAGGAGTTTGGCTCAGTGTTTAGCTGTGGGTGTCTGCTTCTGCTTCCATCAGCTACTGGATGAAGGCTCTAGAATGGCATATAAGGTAACCATCAATCTCATTATCAGGGAAGGGCATTTAAGGTAGCTTCTCCATTATTGCTTAGATTCTTAGTTGGGGTCATTGTAGATCTCTGGATATTTCCCTAGTGCCAGATTTCTCTTTAAACCTATAATGGCTCCCTCTATGATGGTATCTCTTTTCTTGCTCTCCTCTATTCTTCCCCTGACTCGATCTTTCTGCTCCCTCATGTCCTCCTCTCCCCTCCCCTTCTCCCCTTCTCTTTCTCCTAACTCCCTCTCCCCTCCCCCCATGCTCCCAATTAGCTCAGGAGATCTTGTCCCTTTCTCCTTCTCTGGGGGACCATGTATGCCTCTCTTAGGGTCCTCCTTGTTTCCTGGCTTCTCTGGTGGTGTGGATTGTAGGCTGGTAATCCTTTGCTCTATATATAAAATCCATATATGAGTGAGTACATACCATGTTTGTCTTCTTGTGATTGGGTTACTTCACTCAGGATGGTTTCTTCTAGTTCCATCCATTTGCCTGTGAATTTCAAGATTCCATTGTTTTGTTTTGTTTTTTTCCTCTGAGTAAATGTACCTCCATTGTGTAAATGTACCACATTTTCTTTATCCATTCTTCAGTTGAGGGGCATCTAGGTTGCTTCCAGGTTTTGGCTATTACAAATAATGCTGCTATGAATACAGTTGAACAGATGCCCTTGTTATATGAATGTGCATCTTTTGGGTATATGCCTAAGAGTGGAATTGCTAAAACTTGTGATAGACTCGTTCCCATTTTTCATGAGGAACCACCATACTGATTTCTAAAGTGGCTGTATGAGTTTGTACTCCTACCATCAGTGGAGAAGTGTTCCCCTTTCTCCATATCCTCTCCAGCATAAACTGTCATTGGTGTTTTTGATTTTAGCCATTCTGAAAGGAGCAAGATGGAGTTTCAGAGTTGTTTTGATTTGCATTTCCCTGATGGCTAAGGATGTTGAGCACTTTCTTAAGTGTCTTCCAGCCATTTGAGATTCCTCTATTGAGATTTCTCTATTTAGTTCTGTACCCTACTTTTTAATTGGATTATTTGGTGTATTGGTGACTAGTTTCTTGAGTTCTTTGTATATTTTGGAAATCAGCCCTTTGTCAGATATGGGGTTGGTGAGTATCTTTTCCCATTCTGTGGGCTGCTGTTTTGTCTTGTTGACTGTGTTCTTTGCCTTCCAGAAGCTTCTCAGTTTCAGGAGGTCCCATTTGTTAATTTTTGATCTCAGTGTCTATGCTACTGGTGTTATGATCAGGAATTGGTCTCCTGTACCAGTTCGTTTAAGGGTACCTCCTATTTATAAACACAAAATTTTTTTTCTAAATAAAAAATTATTGACAAATTAGTGAATATTTACACATAATCCGATCACTATCAATAAAGCAATTATATATCTAGAGAAAGAAGACCACCAGATTAAGGAACTGGAAGTCATAATTTTAATTATAACAGAAATATTTGACAGGACTATACTCTCAGGTGGCATCTTGCTTGAGGTAATGTTTCTGTGTTTTTCTTCCTAAATGTGAAACATTAAACACGAAATTTTTAAGGAAATCCTAGAAGAGCAATTCTGTGAGACCTAACTCAATAAAGCCGTATGATGCAGAGGGCATTGATACATAGATAAGATAGACATTGACTACTTGATTAGAATCTTGATTCTTTTGTTTTCACTGCTTCAAGCTCCTTTACTTTCTTTTTATATATTATGCTAATTTAAATAACCTTATTTAGAGAATAAAAATAATAACCTAAGCTATCACCAATTAATTCCATTTGTTTCTTGAGAAGATACATAGAATATAGCACTCTGATTTAGGACAAAATTGTCAGTCACACTGACAGGGAAACAGACCTCCCAGGTAATTAGTCTCTAAACATGGAGGCCTGACAAGAACATACATGGCAAGAACATACAAAGCAGTTTCCCTGCATCCAAGGATTGCAGGCAGCCTGTGCTGTTGTGTCTCACTGTCAAACATTAGCCTAGTCCTCCTCCTCTCCCCAAAGAAAGAGTGGTTCCTGCCACACAGTATAAGTCCTCCATAATGCCCTGCTCCTCTACCTTTTCCAAGTAGTGTGGGTCACACATTAACTGGGACCAACTTAACCACACAGAGGAAGTATAACAAACTTAAAGCATGGATTAATATAGCCTACGTTCTCACTTAAACAAGCACTCCCCTTCCCTTGATGAACCTAAAGGAAGGAACCTTGTTTGTCTCCTGGGCCCCACTTGGGGGCTCCTCTGTGTTGCTGTGGATGCTAAGTCTCTCATCTGGAGGACAATTCCCCTTAGTACCTCACCTCTCTGGAACCTCCTCTCCTTTTCCTCGCTAAAACCTAACTGAAGAAATGTGTGAATGAAAGGCCATACCTGAATTAATTTGTATCATTTATTTCCACAGTGGCATGCTTTCCATTGGTTCCTCATTTACTACTCACTATCCATTGGCTCTATTCAAAAGCTCTTAGATTTTGGTTTGAATCTATTTGAACTTGCCAGTTTATCAAGTATGGGAATATGTACATCTTTTCTAAGGTGCTGAGCAATTTCTTTTTCTTTTAAAGCCTTATTTACATTTATTTTATTATAATATAAGTAGACTTAAATAATCTTAATGGGGATTTCCTCCCCAATTCTGCAGGTCTTGTGGGCACTGTGAGGTGTCTGAGGGCAATAGGGGTCCCTGGCTGGTTGCAAATGATGTCCCACCTACCTTGCTGGAATCCCTGGGGAGAGAGGGAGTCAGGAGGAGCTTCTTGAGCTCCTGTCTGGGATTTAACCACCAGGGGAGCAGGATCCAGAGACTGACAGCTCAGGGCACAGTCAAGGAGGCTCCTCCGCTGACAGGGAACTTTTAATTTTTGTGAGTTTCGGGAAATCCACATTTCTGAAGCATCCATTTTAGGAAGAAAGGGCACACGGCTCCTGTTGGCAGTGCTTTCTTGTTTGCTGCCACCTTCCCTCTACAGGAGGACACATATTGCAGATGTCTTTAGTGATGGTGTTTTTTTTTTTTTTTTTTTTTTTTTTCTGCAGAAAGCCTCTGTTTTGATGCTGTGCTTTTTGGTTCACCGTTGGCAGCTCCATGCCTCCGCTGAGCAATTTCTTTACAAATTGCAATAATAAAAAAGTCAAATATTTAATTAGTTTGAGAATTATTGACTATGTTGAACTGTCACCAAGAAGACAAGTTGTGTCTGTCTATGTGTATGCCCTGCTTCCCCAGCCCCCAGCAGTTGCTCAAAAGGCAACTGTTAGTTGTAAAATACCCCCATACCCTTCCTCTTGGATATTTTCACTTCCTTCTTGCCCTGAGGGTGTATTTTATGGTTTAGACTAAAACCCAAGGAAATGAAGACTTTTATTTAAAATACTACAGAACTTAAGACAAAACTGGAAGGTGTTACTGGAATTGAGGTCCTCATGAAGGCTAATATAGAGTCCAAGGTTTCTGGGAAAGAAACTGGCTTATGCAAAGTTGGCCGTGAAGAAGATGGAGGACTTAGCTCATCAAAGCTCTGTTTTCAGGATTTTAGGCATTCAGGGGGCTTGTCTAGAGAGGGAAAGAAAAGGACCAGGGAAGCCATATGCTAAGAGGGGGTCTTTGTCATCTGCAGTATGTCTTTTTTTCCTTCAGAACATTCTAATGGATATTCACAGAACCAGAGTGTAGGGAGTGGGGAGCATTACAATGATCCCAAGATGCTGTGGGTCCTGTAGTCTGCGGAAAGGTTTAGCAGTTAATATCATAGCCATGGAGGTGAACCATTTCTATAGAATATGAAATACTGGGCAAGAGGGAGGAGATCTCAACCTTACAGAAGAACAAGAACAGAGAAGGAAAGGGAAGAGGAAGTGAAAGTATCTATCAAGGTTAGCATAAAAGGAAATGGGTGGGTGAGGCTGAATGAAGGCTTCTTTAAGATGGAAGCTGTTTAATTGTAACGTGAGTGATTTCCAAGAAGATCTGGTCAGCTATTCCCCTGGAAGTATGATACATAGATAGACATTTTAGGAAAATTTAAAGGACAAGAGCTAAGGCAAAAATCATAGACCAAGTTTAATCCTTTCCCATGGAAATATTTTACCTCATTTGCTTTTGATCCTCTCCTTCAGGTACTGTGGAGGTCTGTCCTTTCACAGGTGTGAGTCTGTAAAGCCATAAAGCGGTATCTGCCCATAACCGTGTCCCCAGACAGGTTGAGCTGCATGCATCACTTAGGTTTTGCTCCTGGCATAAGATGGCACAATGCTTGCATCTCCAATTGAGTCCCCAGGACTGAGACCCTGTTGGACAAGCCTCTGCTGTCACATGTAAGAGTTGAGCAGAGTAACAAAGAGCTCCTCTGAAAGCCTACTTTAATTATTTATCAGCACTGTTGGTACTGTGTCAGGCAAGATAGTGTTTGAAATTAATATACTATTTAAGTAGACTGATTGATTGCTCCTACCTCTGAAGAGTTTAACATTCACTAGCTATACAGACTGGTCATTAGTCCTTTCCTTTATCAGTAAGCAAAGAATAAACAGAAATTGTAATAGAAATTCATCACAGTGAACGGGTATCTAAGAGGCTGTGATAACTGGCCTTGTACTAGATTAACTGCTAGAACATTGGCAGCAGGAAAGATATCTTTTAGAAAAGATTTAAATATCTTCTAATTAATGTTTATCTTGTAACAGGACTATTTTAAACTAAGTCGGGTTATACAGAGAATCACTTCCACATCCAGTATAACAAAACACTAACAGATGGTTTACCCTTACTGTGTTTGTGTGCCATCCTTTAGCTATTAGTTGTAGCAAGGACTGAGACCTCAAGAATATGCTTGAGTATCCTCCAGGTGAGGTTTTCTTCCTACTACTGAAGAATAAAAGCACTGTTTCTCAGTCAGACAGTTGATTTAATCTGACTTATAATGAGAAACCCCTGGCTTGTTAAAGCAATTGCCCCCTCCTTATCTATTAGATCATGAATTGTTTTTAAGAGCAAATTGGAAGGAATAGTGAGAAGGAGATAGCTAAAGAAGAGGCAAAGAGCTTATGAGCAATTCTACACATGGTAAGAGTTAGATACCAAATATTGACTGCTTCCCTGGGAACTTATAATTATTTCACATTTCCTCCAATGAATGATTTTGAAAGATCCATAGAGCTGTATCTATTTTATACATGATGATATTGATGCTCAGAAAGTTTAACTAACTTGTACAAGGAAATGAAGCTGGCGAGAAGAGTCAGGCCATCAACTAGTCTGCTAGCGGTAGAGTCATATCCAGTTACCTGTCTCCTCAGCATGCATAAATGGAATGGAGAATGCTCTTTTTTATGGCAGGGGAAGTTGTCAGGGCCCACAGTGCATCTGTCACCTTCCTTGCCTCCACAGTATTACCAGAAAACTGGATAACAAGTGAGGTTGCTGAAGGAGCCCATTTAACTGCTATATCCTAAGGTGCAGTAAGTTTTATACAAATAATGGTAAAATGTCCAAGAAAATATTGAGTTCTCATGAAGGCAGGCAGAAAGCAGCATAAGGGCATCTGGGCTATGGCATCACTGGGGGTCAGAAAACTGTCTAGATAGTTTTCATGTGGGACTGGAAGATTTTACCTGTAAGAAGCATAGTTGGGACTAATAGTGATGGTTATCAAAAGTCAAAGTGAAATCTCTCTCACACAGAAAGAATGAATAAGAAACAATGACTAAGGAGCTGCCCTGGAAAACTCAGGAAGATGTGGGTGTTGCTCGTCTTGGGTCTAACAGGAGGCAGAGGCCAGAAAAGAAAGAAAAGGAAGGTTTATACTCTGCTCTAGGTCCCAGGTAAATGGGACTTAAAGTGGAGCACCCAGAAATTGAGGCAAGAAGGTTAGGATACATAGCTACAGACAGTATTACTACAAACTCAGGAAATGAGTGAGCATGAGGATAAATGTACCCTAAGGAAATTCATGGACTCTTCTCTTTAACCTTCATGTAGCAGACATTTGTTTTGTTTTGTTTGGGGGGGAAAGGTTTATTGGGTTGCATGTCCCAGTTACAGTTTATCATTGAGGGAAGCCAATGTAGAAACTCAAGGCAGGCATTGATGTAGGGGACAGTGTAAGCCACACCTGCTAGAAGCTGGCTACAGGTGTGCCTGACCACACCTGTCAGGGCATGGTCAAGGTGAGGTCAGGATGATGTGTGATAGGGTTTTAAGGGGCTGTAAGGCACATGGGAGCCCCTTCTCTCTAGCCTGCCTGCCTTGCTGCCCCTGGCACACTGTGGCTTGCGTTTGGCTGGTGTTTTTTTTTTTAACAAAGGGTATCTTTATCTCAAGCTCCTTTTATTTTTTAATAAGCTGAAGGAAGAGGCCATGCATCAGTCTTGCTTACTGTCTTGTTCAGCCTTCTCCTTCTCCTTCTCCTTCTACTCCTCCTCCTCCTCCTTCTTCTTCGTTAATTAATTTACTTTTTACATTCCAGTCCCTGTTCCCCCTCACTCCTCTCCTCCTGCTGTCCCCATTCCCCCTCTCCCACCTCACCTCCCATCTGCTCCTCAGAGAGGGTAAGACCTCCCCTAGGAAGTCTACTAAGTCTGTCCTATCATTTCTGTGAGGCAGGACCAAAGCACCTCTCCACGTCCCAACCTCCCTATGTCTAGGCCGAGCAAGGTATCTCTCCATATAGAATGGACTCCTCTAAGTTAGTTTGTGCATTACTGTTAGATCTTGGACCCACTGCCAGTGGCCTCATACATTGTCCCAACCGCACCATTGTCACCTATAGTATGGGAGTCTAGTTCAGTCTTATACAGGTTCCCCGTTTGAAAGACCAGAGTCAGTGATCTCTCACTGGCTCGGGTCAGCTGATTCTGTGGGTTTCCCCATCATGGTGTTGACTCCTTTATTCATATTATTGCTCCTCCCTCACTTTGATTGTACTCCAGGAGCTTGGCCCATTGATTAGTTGTGGGTTTCTGCATCTGCTTCCATCTGTTTCTGGAAGAGAGTTCTAGTTTCTCTGAGGCTGTAGATTGTAGGCAAGGTATCTTTGTAGCAGACAACTTTTAGCTGCTTTAGTCACTTTCAAATAACACTACTAAAATATTTAACTTAAATACTTTTGGGGAAGGGGGATTTCTTTTGGTGCATGGTTTCCGAGAGTCCCATTCATGCTCACTTGTCCCCATGTCCTTGGGCATGTGGCATAAGATCATTGTTTGCTACGCTGTGAGGAAGTAGCAGAGAAAGGAGCAGAGACAAGATCCTCCCTAGGACCCACTTCAAGTGATATATTTCTTCCGGTTAAATCTTACCCACAAAGATCTGCAGAAACTCCCAAAATAGTGCCATCAGATGGGAACCACGCTATTGAAACACAAGCCTGTGTGACACATTTCATATTCAAGTTGCAATAATCAACCCAAACTAAGATTTAAAATGTAGTACGATCAACAGGAAATGGCTAACTCCATAAATGATAATGCGATAGTAGTATACTGTTCTTACATTTGAATGTGTGTGCTAATGCCTCAGGGACAGTCGTCGTTGATAGAAAAGCTGTCCCCACAGTGTTTGGATATTATTTCAAGGAGGAGCAGAGCCCCTGATGCTGCTACCTCCCAACCTGGCTTCAGTTTTATTTTCTGACTTCCAAGCGGTTTAAAATAGATAAAAGTTCCCCACTTAAGTTCTCTAATTCTTTCTCTCCCTCCTTCCCTCTCTTCTCCCCCACCTCCATTTTACACAGGAGACTTTGAATGTGATCGATCCTGGCTTGATGGACCTAAATGGAATGAGTGAAGATGCCTTAGAGTGGGATGAAACAGATATAAGTAACAAGCTAATTAGTCTGCATGAAGAATCTAATGATCTGGATCAAGACCCAGAGTCTATCATACCCTCAGTGAAGCTTGAAGAGACACACCACCAGGATCCTGGTTATGAGGAGGAAGCAGGTGACTTTGGAGGGTCCCAGTATACCTCAAGCATCGAGGTACCTTCCAGCCCGCACATTTACCAAGTGTACAGTCTTCACAACGTTACACTCCACAAGGACAGCCCCACTCCATTTCTGAAAAGCAGTCCAAAGCTGACAGGCACAGCACAGCCTAGTGTTTTAACTAAGAGCCTCAGTAAGGATTCTTCATTTTCGTCTACAAAATCGTTGCCAGATCTTTTAGGGGGCTCCAGTTTGGTGAGGCCTTGCCCATGTCACAGTGGAGACATGAGCCAGAATTCAAGCAGTGAGAGTGGAATTGTCAGTGAAGGAGACAATGAAATGCCTACCAACTCTGAAATGTGTTTGCTCAGTGTGGTAGATGGATCTCCAAGTAACCTTGAAACTGAACATCTGGACCCACAAATGGGAGGAGATGCAGTCAACGTGTTAAAGCAAAAATTTAAAGATGAGGAGGAATGCAATAAGCTTCCAAATACCTCTCAGTCATCCATCTCATCAGTGGGTTGTGTAAATGGAAAAGCTGGAGATTTAAACAGTGTTCCCAAACATACCACTGATTGTGTAGGAGAAGAATTACAAGGAAAACATGATGTGTTTACATTTTATGATTACTCATACCTCCAAGGCTCAAAACTCAAGTTACCAATGATAATGAAACAGTCACAAAGTGACAAGGCACATGTGGATGATCCCCTTCTTTGTGGCTTTTATTTTGATAAAAAATCCTGCAAATCTAAACATCAGGCTTCAGAGTTACAAACAGATGCGCTGCCCCATGAAAGGGTTTTGGCAAGTGCACCCCATGAAATAGGTCGCAGCTCCTATAAAAGTAGTGACAAAGAGAAGACACTCACAGGCATTCAGAATGCCCGACAGCTCTCCCTTTTATCTCGTAGCTCATCTATAGAGTCCCTTTCTCCAGGGGGTGATTTGTTTGGGTTAGGTATCTTTAAAAATGGCAGTGACAGCCTCCAGCGAAGTACTTCTTTGGAAAGTTGGTTGACATCCTATAAGAGCAATGAAGATCTTTTTAGCTGTCACAGCTCTGGGGACATAAGTGTGAGCAGTGGCTCAGTGGGTGAGCTGAGCAAGAGGACATTAGACCTCCTGAATCGCCTGGAGAATATCCAGAGCCCCTCGGAGCAAAAGATAAAGCGGAGTGTTTCTGATGTCACTCTCCAAAGCAGCTCCCAAAAGATGTCCTTTACTGGCCAGATGTCATTGGATGTTGCATCTTCTATCAATGAAGATTCAGCAGCCTCTCTTACAGAACTGAGTAGCAGTGATGAGCTCTCCCTTTGTTCGGAGGATATTGTGTTACACAAAAACAAGATCCCAGAATCCAATGCATCATTCAGGAAGCGCCTGAATCGCTCGGTGGCTGATGAAAGTGACGTCAATGTTAGTATGATTGTTAATGTCTCTTGTACCTCTGCTTGCACTGATGATGAAGACGACAGTGACCTCCTGTCCAGCTCCACTCTCACCTTGACTGAAGAAGAGCTATGCCTCAAAGATGAGGATGACGACTCTAGTATTGCAACAGATGATGAAATTTATGAAGAAAGCCACCTGATATCTGGGCTGGACTACATAAAGAATGAACTGCAGACTTGGATAAGACCAAAATTTTCCCTGACAAGAGAAAAGAAACGATGTGGTGTCACTGATGAAATAAAGGGCAATAAAGATGGAGGTCGAAGTGAGAAGATCAACTCCTCAGATACCCTGAACATTGAGGCCCTTCTTAATGGCTCCATCAAATGTCTCTCTGAAAACAATGGAAATGGTAAGAATTCACCCAGAACTCACGACTTGGGGACAGGAGGTGAAAACAAGAAAAATACTTATGAAGTCACTAAAGATCCACATGTGGCTGACATGGAAAATGGCAATATTGAGAGTATTCCAGAAAGACAAAAGGAGAAGCTGAATGGAATTTCAGAACCATCAGAGAACCCTGGTTTAAATGTGAAAAAGAGTTCTGAATCCAAGCATAGTGAGTGTAAAGCATTAACGGATGCTTCAGATGGTTCAAATGTTGCTAGAAAGGAACTTGGTCCCCCAAATGATAGACATCTTCCACAGATAGGCCCAAATCTCCACTATTCTGAAAATCAAAGTGCCCACTGCACACCTGTTGAGAACTCCTGCCCAGAACTGCTGTTAGAAACCAGAGATGGAAGCAGACAAGACAGTGATGGACTAAAATCTTTGTCTAATGATGTACCAAGTGGGGCTAGCAAATCTGTGGGTTGCTGCCTACTCCAACAAAATGAGACAGAGGAAAGTGCTTCTATCAGCAACAGCACTTCCTGTTGCAACTGCCAGCCAGATGTTTTCCATCAAAAAGATGCTGAAGACTGTTCAGTACATGACTTTGTTAAGGAAATCATTGACATGGCATCAACAGCCCTGAAAAGTAAGTCACAACCTGAAAGTGAGGTAGCCGCTCCCACTTCATTAACACAAATTAAGGAGAAAGTGTTAGAACATTCTCACCGGCCCATGCACTTAAGAAAGGGGGACTTTTATTCCTACTTATCTCTTTCGTCCCATGACAGTGATTGTGGGGAGGTCACCAATTACATAGATGAGAAGAGCAGCACCCCATTGCCACCGGAATCTGTGGACTTTAGCTTAGATGACAAGGAAGACATTGAATGCTTCTTTGAAGCTTGTGTTGAAGATGACCTTGTTGATGAAAAAGCCTGTTTCTCCGGTGCCCTTCCAAATGAACCAGCAGTTCCCGATGAAGCTGCTATGCCAACACAAGTGACAGCAAGCTCTCCTATGGTTAATGATGCTGCTTCCTCACTGGATGAGACAGACATGGTAGCTCTTTCAGAACCTTCCCCTCAGAGAGGAGCTGACAATAGAAAGGAAGTAGGTGATGCGACCCAAACATCCCAGGGCTGTGCAGAGATCTCAGAGCTAACTACTCCTTCAGGACAGGCCAGTAAAGATGGAATCTCAAGAAACCAAGGTGAACCAGAAGAAAATAACGCTGTTTCAGCCAAATCAAAAATTCAAGCTCGCCCACTGAATGCTAAACAGCCAAAAGTCAAGGCTATGCTGTATCCCAGCCCGCAAACTTTAACCTGTAAAGAAACGCTTGTAAGCTTTCATGAAGATCGACATAGAAACATGCATAGATAGAATGTAATGCCCCCAAGCATGGAAATCATTTCATTGAAAGGTATGTATAAGTACTTGTGGCATGTGTGTGTGTGTTTGTGTGTGTGTGTGTGTGTGTGTGTGTGTGTGTGTGTGTGTGTGTGTGTGTGTGTATATGAGTTTGCATTAATAGAACCACTATAGAAGACTAGTCGGAATGACCAGTCATGACGCATACATATCTGAATAAGACATTAAGTAGAAATGCTTACAACATCAAAATTAACTGTGAAAAGCAAAAGGGGAAAACTGGTGACATTTTATGTGACATTATATTTATTTTATCATTTTGTCAAGAGCAATTCAATATCTGAGGAAACAGCTGATCAATTTAGGGCTTCAAACTCTTCCACTGGGGGAGAAAAATACTATCCAAGTCGCAGTCATGCCTGATCATTTTAAGATTCCTTACTTGAGCTCCTACTTGGACCTGCCTGCTGATGAACAAGGATTGGACTGACGATTGTGTCTCTGGACATGAGCTTTCCCTTTATGCTTCTACCTAACATATCTACCATCTCACTCATTTTCTTGAGGAAGGCTGTGCTGTCACAGCTCCTAATCCATGCCTAAGAATTCTAACAGGAGGGGAAAGTTGATATAAAAGAAGATCCCCTTATTTATACACACACAGATTGAGGACAGGTACAGAACACAAATACTGGAAGAATATGTGACAACTTAATGGAGTCTTGATAAAACAGAATTTTTGAATTTTGCCTGAAGGTGACAGGCTGATTGCCATCATTTTTTTAAGAAAGTCATTCTACTTTTCATATTTAATAAGACAGCTATTGATTGATTATTCTGAGATGGTGATATGGCTCTGAAAGTGACACAAAGATTTTGTTATTTCCTATTTCTAAGCCTCAATGATGAATGTACCTCCTCTATCAAGTTTAAAGAGAAATTTAGATTTCAAATGTGAGAGTTGTATTGCACCAAAGTGTGAGGTGCATGGTGCCACCTCCACCCCCACTGCAGAAGCCTAATGCGTAACCTAAACTCGTGCTATAGGAAATGAATTACAGAAGCAATCTACCCTAATTTGTTAACTTATTCAAATAACAGTTATTATACTTAACTATGCTAAAGATTATCTTTTTTGTGGCAGATTGTTTATTTTTTGATGAGCCTAATTACTGATTTTCTAAAAGTAATTTACATTTATTACAAATACATCTTTTAAAATGTGACAGATAAATGTTGTTCCCATAATGTATTATGAAAAAAGTTACTATTTAAAAACACATTATTTAATTTGAAAGATGAATGGCAAACATCATTATTTTTTTTTCCTGCAACACCTGTGCCCTAAGCTCATTAAAATGTGTGATTCTGTGTAGAGCTGCTAGAATGGGGAGCGAGGGGGGCAATCTATACCATATATATACCCTAAAAATAAACTCGGTATGCAAAACTGAAGAAAGCCATCCTACTTACTAATGTAGCTTCACTAATTTCCTATTTCAGATTCTATTTACAATTGGCTGTGGGTGAGAACAAAAGTGGGAGAGAGAGAGAGAGAGAAATGTGTTTTCTGTGAGCTGTGCCCACCCTATAATCACATTCTCCATCAGTATGCAGTAAAACTGACCATTAAGGGAAAGTAACTGGGATTCGATAAGCTGCTTCAGAGCAAGTTCTATTAGAACTGATTGGATGCGGGCTCTGCCCGCCTCTGCTGAAGGCCCCGGAGAGCCTGGCTGATTTTGTTTTCTGAAAAAAGGATAAAGGCTTGAAAGCAACAGCACTCTGAGTGTGCCACCCTGTGACTGTGACCCTCGAGTCACCAGCCGTGCTGAGATCAGGAGCAGAGAAAGCTCTGGCCCTGGAGAAGCCTCTGGAATGCATTCTCCCTGTTTCATCCTCTGGGAGACTCTTCTCTCCATCACATAGAGAAATGGAATTGAAATGAAACGTAAATGATGAGCAATTCCACTTTTTGACTGGAGGGAAGTGAAGGTGCTGATGGATCTGTGTAATTGTCACATTTTACAAGCATAGACAGTATGAAAACTCTCAAAGGCTTGCCTGCCCATCAGCAGGGTTCTGTTGCACCCCACGCAGGGCTCTATTGTGGGCAAAGGGAAAAGCAGCCAGATTTTACTTCTGCAGAACTGACATCACCCCCAAGTGACTTGTTATCAGCCTAGAGCGATGGCAATAGCCATATGTTGCTCCTATCCACTTTTGAGGGTGTGTGTGTGCACGTGTGTGTGCTGCACGTGTGTGTGTGTGTGTGTGTGTGTGTGTGTGTGTGTGTGTGTGTGTGTGTGTGTGTGCAGTATTATGTTAAACACCTTGGAGCATGGTTTCGGGACTAGTTGCTAGCATTGGGTGTGAACTTTCATATAGAGTCCAAATACTGTCACCTGAGAAGTTACCCAGTCCGAAAATGCTGCTCAGCTTTCAACACTTGTGTCAGGATGTGTAGGACAGGTACTGGGAATTATGACACCTTTCATTGGAATAAGTGTGTTTGTTATCATTCTTCTTCCTACAGAGTCCGAAACAGCAAAAGCTCTTCTTTTAAAAAGCCATTTGAGGGCCATTAGATGGGCTCTTCTTTGTTTGAGGACAACACAATGCACCAAAGTCAATTTGCTGGAGCTCTTTTCCCAGAAATAAATTCTCAGATGGTGAAATGACTATAATTCCTATGACTTAGAGCCATGCATGTCGTTTGCAACTAGAACAAATTCTTTTCGAAGAGTTTTCAAATTTATTTTGATTTCCTATGTTCAAATTAAAAACCTCTGAACCCATTTGAGAAGATTTAGTGTGGCCCAACGGTGTGTGCATTTGTGCTTATTTCCAGGCACACTGCTGGGCTTTTCACTGGATCCATTTGTGTGTTGCATTTCTGTAAAAATAGAGAGGTCAGTTATAGCAAATCACATCAAAGGCAAGGTAACTGGATAGATCCAGTTCTTTCTGCCTAATTTGGAGGAAGCACACAGTGTATGTCTGGAATGCCTCCTAGGACCTGCCTAAGAGATGTACTTTGCACTAATCTTTTTGCTGTATTCTGACAGTTATTTCTTCATAATCCTCATCCTAAGCCTGTGATCTCTGATGAATGGTTTAACCCTAAACTTCAGGCTGGATAAATTCTGCCATGTAAAAAGTTAACTCCTCGTGTGCAGCCAGTGTGTACTTTTATGTCTTCTCCTTCAGGTTTTCTGATGGTTTGGTTGTACATGGTGTGTGTGTGTGTGGGGGGGGGGATCTTTATTTCTTCCTCTGGTCTTAGTTTCATTGTCTTGCCTACTTTATCAGACTGCAAATGTAGTGGTGACCACAAAGTTTTAGATTTCAGATGACTATGTAGATGCACATTCAGGTTTGCACATACACAGCTGTTCTGCTTTTTAAGCTGAGAAAGTGGTAGGAGCAAACACTTCTCATCATACACAGTGTCTCATTCTCCTATTGGACTGGCCCTGTTTGGGGTTTCCAAGGCTGGCCAACTATTATTCTTTAGATAGACACTACAAGTATAGTCTTGTAAATTTACCTTTAAACCACCTTACCAAACCAAGGCTCTTCAGGATGTGATTTGAATTATCTGGTGCTTCTGAATAACTCACCATGCTAAATAAAAAAGATTTTATTGTATAAAGTCATCACTCTCACTCCCTCCATCTCTCCCTCTCCTCCCACCCCTTCTCTCTCTCTCTCTCTCTCTCTCTCTCTCTCTCTCTCTCTCTCTCTGGCTCTCTCTCTCTCTTACACACACACACACACACACACACACACACACACACACACACACACACACAAGGATTTGGGCTTGAGCCCATTTGGCGTGCCTGTTTCCAAGTGTGCCAAGTTGAAAGAATTGATTATCCACAGGGAATTCGGTTGTCAGCTCTTTCCTGAGACAGGATCCGCTTCACCCAAGGATTCCCTGCTCAGTGGCAGATTTCTGATGAGTCATATCCTCAGCATGTGAGCAATGCCACACTGGGCTTTCTTAAATTACTGCATTATTTTACTGTACCAAATTTTGTCCCATCTGCCTCTGTCTGTCTCCCCATTCTTGCTAACTTTCCCTATGCTCCTAACATCCTGTTTGGCTCTAGTGGAACTGCAGTTGGAAAACTTTTTTTCTAACTGCTACACAAAGTTGTAAGTGTATAGAAAGAGACAGAAAGACACAGAAGAATATTTGCTTCTAAGAGGTCAGGACAAAACCTGATATAACACTTCAGAATTTAGATTAAACCTAGCAGGCAGAGGTCTGCTTTATTGAGAGCTGGTCTGCGTATCTAAAGTAATTATATCCTGAAATTTAGAAGTTTCTCAGAATTGACCAGGTGTTATAGCCATTTAGAAATAAGTAGGAAAGAATGAGATTGGAACAAATGTATCAATTGTATCAGTCATCCCACTTAAAAAGATAATTGAATAAGTTTGGATTCCACAATGTTTCCTGTACCTAAACATGAAACGCAGTGATATTTGAGCTGTAAATTCTAATTATACCCACTTATAGGCAAGGATCTATAGCATTCAGGATCATCACATGTTTCATCACTACGGAACAGAATTGTTCAACATCACACACAAATTACTGAAGGGAGTGCGAACCTTAGAGCCAGGACCCCAGTCTGTGGATTATTGTTCAGATATTGTCACATCCCTGCCTGACATTTCATACAGATTTGGAACAATCATGATAAAACTGAAATCACCCACAGAAGAATGAATGAGTTGATGACCCAGAGAAAAGTTGTTTGTACTTGATTCTACTTATTTGTTGAAATTATGTTAATATATTGAAGTATCTGTATTATCTCGATGAACTGAAGATTTTTTTTTCTTTTTTGTTTTTTTTTGGGGGGGGGGTTTGTATGTGGTTTGAGCCTTGAGCTAGTCACATGTCATACCCTCTACCCTCTCATTTTAGATCTTTAGCAGCTAAACCCCCATTGGCAGCTTCCTGAAAGGGCTTCAATCTGCAAACGATAGAGATGTTTCTGATTCCTGTAACATTTTTGTCTCCTATAGATAGCCTGGTTGCTGCTCAGGGCTGGCCTGATCTACCCTGGGCTGGTCTTGGGTTCCATCCTGTTGTCACTGCCGCCCATCACATTGACGTTCTGAAGATGAACCTTCCCTCTGAAGTGGTCTGTCCACGTGGGCCTTGTGATCTGGATGTGTGCATTGCTTCTCTTTAGGTGATCTTATTTCCACAAAGCTGCTTGCTCTCCCATGGATTCCTGTCCCAAGCTACCTCTGCCAACCCTCTCTCCAGCAAGACTTCTGTTTGCTGCCTCCCTTCCTGCCTCCTCCCTAAAGCTCTGCAGTTGACTAAATTGATGGTCCATTAAACCCACTGTCTGGAATGACACCCTTCCCTGCCAGTACTTGACCAATTTTATGTTTTGCTCTGAAAATGTTCATGGTATTATACCTATGTTTATTGAAAGAGATTTACCTAAAAAAGCCTGCCCTTGATTTGATTGCAATATAGAGGAGACATATTGGTCCTTATTACAAAATTAAGCAACAATTTAGAGCGCCATTATAATTATTTCTTTTTAATAATGATCTATGCAGCACTTCAAGAAACAGCTATAACGGTGTTGTATATTGTAAACGGTTACATTCTACTATTAAGTTTGTTTTTGGTTTCTATGCTTCTTGAGGTGGTAATGAGAAAAACGTTTTTTTGGTTTTTTTTTTTTTTTTTTTTTTTTTTTTTTTTTTTTTTTTAAAAAAAAACAGTGTGCCTTGCTGTATTTCTTATACCATTTATTTAAAAGCTGCTTTCGTGGTAATAGTATGTTGGTTTGAAAGGAGGAAATAGCAAGGTTAAGATGTGTGAAGAATTTCTGTATATATGTATAAGCTAGTACAAACAGTGATGTATGACAGTATAAAATGCTTTCATGTTTGTGATGTCCAGTGGTGTGAAGAATATACGCCTTAAACCCATTCGATTGCATGGTGATTAAAATTGGCATAATAAAAATAGCTTATTGGGGGAAAGGAAAATTAATGACCTCTTCTACCTGTGTTCTTTACCAAATTCTTGCATCTGATTCTGAAAAAACTAACATGTATCAGCTTCCAAAATATCCATATTGCACAAAAGGCTTAAGTTGCTTAAATTACGGACTAGGCCTGAAGCCTTCATAATGTTCAGAATTGTTCTGTTTCACTGTAAGTAAATATCCTGAAAAAGCAAGTGTTTCAAGGCCATTTCCCCTACATAAAAAAATCTTTAAACTAAATGCTTTTATTTATACTTGTTAATGATTTAAAGTGTATTTGGAGATCTCTTACATGTCCTAATTTATTTTAAATAATTATTTAATGGTTTTGGTGGATGGTAGAAAGTATAGAAAAATTGACTATTGCTTTATTTAAACTATAGATTTCAGGTGTATTTATTTTGTTAAGAAAATCAGCAGAGAAATATTCCATTTGGTGTTTTTTTTTTCCTTGAAAAATGCAGCCTTTAATTTATATAGTCACTCCTACTAAAGTGCCTGACACACAGTAGGTATCCACAGAATCTGCTGAATCAGAGTATTGAGTGGGGCAACATGGAATACATAGAGAGAGAATCCTTATTCTGAGACTCCTGCATTAAAACAAATGACTAGATAAAGATGTACAAAGTGAAACCACCCACTGCATATAATTCGATCTTAAAAAGGAAAGAGAACATGACAGAAGTATGTAGCCACAGAAATGACAATCATTCATTCACCAGATCACTCATTAGCATCTTTTGTCTGCAAGTCACTATTCTAGATTCAGGGAATGCAGCTATGAACCATGAGCTGCCTTTGGAGGCTTATCTTTGTTAGAGACAAACTGACCTACCACACAGACAACAGGCCATAGTGTCCTACAGGGAGAATGCAAGTGTAGGGAAAGAGTCACAACAAGAGAGAAAGCAGCAGGGAGAGTGGTAAAGAGAAAGGTTAGGAGAGAGCAGAGGTTAGCGGGTAGGGTACCAGTAAGGGTTCACTACAGAAAAGGTCAAATGGCGAGGAATGAGAGATGTTTATGGAGTGGAGTTGAAGCTTTGGTGTGCAGTGTACTAGGTGTACTTGTAGTTTGCTTGGGGCTTTATTTATTTTATGATTGAAACTTTACTAGCACCATCATCCCAAGAACACTTAAATATCACTTGTCTGTAATTTCACTGGGCCTTAATAATCTTGTGTGGATTTTGCCCCTTCTAAACTTTCCTGCACATATTTGTAAATGGATGGCTCGTTCTAGGCTTTGGAATATGTAGTGACTTCTTCCAAAGGAGTTTTAGGGAGACATCTAGTTATAGTGTTGATGAGGATTGCAAGGTGGAGATGTTAGACATAAGCTTGTGGTAGGGGGAAGTGAGGGAAAATTAGCTAGACTCAAGGCAGTAATAGAATGCACAGGGGCAGTAGCCTGAGATACAGAGAAAGACGAACCCTAGAGACTTGAGAGTGTTTGGATATTTTGAACCTCTTTCAGGATATGGCATTATTTCATGTATTGAGACAACCTGAATTTCTCTTGGTCAGTAATTACTATCAGTCTGTGTTCATTGGGAAGACATTCAAAGAATTAATGGGTCATGGTATACTGTTTGCCTCTTATGTACTCATGAAGACTTAGGATTTGAAAATATTAATTATCTATTTAACATTAACACCAAAATTTTAGGTTGAGTTTTGGGTTTATTAATGCCTTTTCCAGTCGGATGGAAGAGCCTTAGTCTCACACCCTGTGTAGATGCTACCTTCCCAGTTACCCTTGGAAACAATTCATTTGGTTTGAATTAACTCAAGCAACTCTATCTACACAGGTCCCACAACAATGGCTTGTTATTTGGTAAAGCAAAGTGTCCCTCTACTGGGCAGGTATTTCCATTAGAATGTGCTTTCCTAGGCTGCTAAAGTCCACAGGGTGCCCCTCCCCCCTTAGTTTTGCTCATTGGTCCTATATCTGCTGCAGAGCCAGCAGCCCAGAGGACTCCTGATCCCTCTGTCCCATGGCCACCCTGTGGGTAATTGAGGACAGTTACTCTATCCTAAGCACTGTTCCTCCAACTGCCCTTCCTATGTCATGATTTCAGATCCATTTCAACCCGATTGAATGTTAACAGACGGAACCCTTGAAGTCAAGGGACAGTCTTCATCATACCTGTAAAGGAGCGTCTGGATGTTTAAGTGCTAAGTTTTCTCTAAAATATATTCAAGATATATGTTTATTCTATTATTGTAAATTTCAATAAATAAATAAACAAGTGAATAAAATAAGAATCCATGGCTTCCTTCAGTGGTCGCGTCTGGTGCTGGGGTCATCTTGAATCTTTTCCTTACATTGGAATCCAAACCTGACATTTTCACGTAAAACAGATTTACCTTTGCATGTGCTTATTTACTTACTCATTCTGGCATTCAAACATTTCTTGAGTAGCCACTTGTGTGAACTCAGACATATAAAGGCAACTGAACATAGTCTTGTGTCTCCAACCAGTCGACAGGTTTCCCTCTGATCATACCCTTGAATAGAACAATTACCACTCTTCCCCAAATTAGTTTTCTCCAGACTCACTCACTTTGCCTCTTATCTAGTCTGTCTACATTTTCAAAAATCAGATGAGCAAACTGATATGGCATACGGTCTGGGTTGAACTGTGAGAAGAAGTGAGGAGGTTTTAATTTCAGAGAGGAAAGTATTTTTTAGATTTTGGGGGGGGGAGCATTATTCGGCAAATCTGCAAATGAGAGTCTGAATGGAGGGCCAGTGGCAGCCCAGTGTGGATTATTTTGTTGCCTGATTCAGCTGTTCGGGTCAGGGTTCAGCTGTTCTGTAGTAGCTGGGAAGAAAGTAGATGGAAGTAACCAACTGGTCAAGTTCACTGCTTCTGAATTTAACTGAAATATGTTGGAGTTTTGTAGAGTAACTGCCTTCAAGTATCATAACTTTTGCATTTGAAACAAAACTTGAAGCACCAAAATTTACAGCTGGATCTCTTTTCATATACACAGAGTCTTTCCAATTTTTAGCTTGGTAATTTCAGACCTACGGAAAAGCCAACTGGTAGAAGAATAATGTCTGCATACTTATCACTCAGATACATTTCCTGTTAATATTTTATATCTCCTTTTCTCCCTCTCCACACCACATCACACACAAGCACACTACACACACATACACATGCACACAAGCACACGCACACACACTACATTTTTGTATGATTGTACCATTTGAAATTTATTTCTTGAGTCCAGCACTTCATTTGTAAAGTCTTGAGCTAATATGACCAAGGACTAAGGTGTTTTCTACAAATCTATAATACTGTACAATATCACTTAATAATCCTTGTTAAAATTTCTCCACTTTCAAGATATGCTCTTTTTGGTGCCTTTATTGTTAATCTAGTGCCCAAACAATGACCACACAGGCCTTTTAGCTCTGTATCTTCTTGATCCTGAATAGTTTTTTTTTTTTCTGACTCTCTTTTTGGTTCCTGACCATTTTGACATTTATGGAGAGCTCAGATCAGTTTTATAGAATGATTCACAACATGGATGGGTCCAGTTATTTTCTCATTGTAAAGTTCAGGATGAACTGGCTTTTATTGCTATAGCTTACAGGTGACACTGTTCAAATCTTAATGGAGTATGAGGGGATCTCTAACATTCTTGATTCACATTTTTCTTTTATTTTTCCAAGGCAGAGGTCAGCAAACTATGGCCCATGGGCCTAATTCTTCCCAGTGACTGTTTATGTTTGGCCTGGGCGTGAGGAACGACTTCTGCCTTTTTGTGTGGCTGAAAAATAGTGTTTTGTGGTATGTGTAAATTATATGAAATACAAAGTTTTGTGTTAGTGAATAAAGCTTTTATTGGAACACAGCCACACACATTTGTTTAGTTACTTTTGCACAGTAACTCCAGAGTTATTTAGATACAGCAGAAGCTCTGTGGTCAGGCTGCCTGAGATGTTTCCTCTGTGACCTATTGAAAATTCTTCTCATCCCTGGGCTGTGGAATTCTAAACTGTGATGCCATTTTCTTAGAAGCAGATAGACTGCAACTTGTAAAGTCAATGGGACATAGAAGATGCAAGTTTTTCTTTCTAGATTTTATTCCATTGTCCATTTCAGTTCTGTGAAGAGTGACTGATCCATTGACATCCTTAAGTCACAATATTCTATTATTTTCTAAGGCAAAAGTTATCCAACTATATATAGCCCAGGGACTAATTACATGTTTTCATTTGACATGTAATTTTAGAAGAATAAAATGTACTTTATTTCGTGAACTAAAAGATGGTTCCACATCAGTTATTTAAGAATTTGAATCTGAGTTCACTATGGCCGATTGATTTGGAATTTTGTCAGTTATAAACTGGATATTTAGTGCAATCAAAACCACCAGAAAAACTTGTGTAACCTAAACTCAATGCACCAATAAATTGAAATCTTTTCTCTAAGTACTTTTTCTAAAGCAGTCTTAAGTATTAATCCAGATCATTTCAGTATTTTTTTCATATTTATTTTTCAGCCCAAACACATACATACATACATACATACATACATACATACATACATACATACACACACACACACACCACTTTCATTCCCATCTATAAAAGGCTTCATGTGCCAAGGAAATAGGTATTCAAATGAGACTCCACTATGGTCGTGGGCAGACACTTTCACTGAGAAGAAGAGTTCTATGAGACCAGCCCTGTAGTTTTTCTGTTGACGTGATTCAGGCAGGCAGCACTGTCACAGGCATAGCAAGGGATGCAGATGCTGCTTTAAAAACAGCCACATGCTTTCCACACAGCGATTGCCTTCACATTGGAGACTTGCCACTGATTTGAATGTCCAAAGGAAAATGATCTGATAAGTGTAGATGAGGTCCATGGGCGTAAGATTTCCTTAGTAAAGGCATGGTGACAAGTGCCTTGAGACCATCTGACTCTTCATTCAGAGCTCCCACCAAAGCAGAAGCCATGCAGTTTGTTTACCCTTGGGCTTTGAAGTCAATCAGGGCAGCTTTCCTTGGGTTCTTTTCAGGGCAGCGTGCATGCAAGACTAGGATGGTGTTCACACATGTGAGGTTGTTTAGTCCACTGTGGCTGTCATAACACAATATAACACAATTCTGGGAAACTTGTAAACAAGGGAATTTATAGGCTAGTCAATCTGGAAGCTAAGAAACCCAAAATCAGGACAACCGAAGATTCAGTGTCTGGTGAGAGAATGCTCATTGCTTCATTGATAGGCCTTCTTGTTGCTTCCTCACAGGGAGGGGTAATGAACAAGTGTACTTGTCTTTTTTAAGAGTAGTTACCTTATTCACGACTTAATCACTCTCCAAAGACTCCTATCTTCATTCTGTTGCACTGGAGATTAGGTTTGAACATGGGAATTTAGGGATGCAGATGTTTGGAACACAGCACAGGCAATCTGCAGGCATTTTGGCAATTGTCAATAAAAAGTTTCCAGTGGAGAGGCTATTCTGCTCTCTTCTCACCTACTCAAGAGAGGTGACAACACTGTTGATTGGAGTGACATTGTTTTAATGGTAGTTTAAAAACTCTCTAATTCATTCTTTAAAAACCTATTCCTAAAGATTTGCATGCTATTATTGATTAGCAACCATGTAGCAAAGCATCTAAGACACACTAAATTGGAGCTGTCTCCAAAATCTGGGAAGGTTCCCAAAGCATAAGAGAATCAGCCCTATGCAAACTAGCCTGAACAGTTTACCCATAGGCATGAAGAATTTGAGCTCTGGGGAGTAGGATCTTCAGAAAACAAACAAAAACAAAAAACAAAAAACAAAAAACAAAAACAAAAAACAAACAAAAAAATCAAAAAACAGTATCAAAACAGAGGTGTGAAGAAGCATTGTGGAGCTTGGACTCCATCACTTCAGGAAATAGCCAGTCTGGGCAATCTGGCCTGGGAACCTTGCCCAGTGTGAACTGTGGAGTCAGACAATGATGAAGATGTCCCAGGTGTGCACAGAGTCGCATCTCACCATCTAAACTGCTGTGCTCATCAGCTCCCTACTGTGCTGTTTCCCTTCAATCATGTGGGGAAGTTTGACTGGAAGCCTCAGGAATAAATTTGGAATTTTTTCTGTATCTTAAGGACATACAACAATACAGCTTATTAATTTAGTGCAAATGAGTACAGGTATATATGTTAGTATAAACCATGTAAAAATTATTAAAAACTTTTCTTTGCATTTAATCTACCATTTAAAACAAAATACCAACTCTGTGAACAAATGAGGTATTGCAGATGTAAAGTATTATTTAGCAAAAATTCATTCAAGGTCTTAAATGATTGCAAGCATTAAGAGCATAAAAATGCTCAAAATCCTCTTTAAACCCCAATATTCCCTAACCACTGGTTTATAAAAAAACATCAGGTTTATAGAATTAGTCTGCTTCTATTAGTTGATCAAGTTACTTAAACTAAGTCAGAAATCCAAAGTAATTCATTCCTTTTGTGTGCATTTCCTGGCAAATATGTATCATTTATTTTAGAGAACCTTTAAATGAAAATCCAAGTTGCTGGGATGTATCTTGCCATTAAAATAGAGTGAAAAACAAACGGAGTCTCCATACTTGTGTTCTCATCCATACCCATCTCAGATGACGGGTGGAGCTCTGGCAAGGCTGTGTAGATTGCCAGGAAACAATTCTGTTTTTACATATTCACCATTTGCTACTTTTCCAAGTGTTTCTCATGGTGTTTTAGAGTCTGCATAGTCTTTTCTAATTACCACTGGTGTCTTTCCATGCAAACACTTTTACATTCATTATAGAAAGCCATAGGAAATAATGCTTAGGTTTTTTTGTTTTGTTTTGTTTTGTTTTTTAAGTTCTGACTAATCCTGAATGGTGGGAAGTCCTCAGTCCCTTCCAATCCTCAAGACTGACAATTTAAGCCATAAGTAACTTATAGCTACTTCAGAACATTTTGCTCATTCAACGTTGTCACAATTACCAGTTGAAGATCAGTGTCATAGGTTGGCAAGTTACAGGGAAGGGAGTGGAATGAGTGCACTGGATGCTGTTGCTTCATTTAGAACAATAGTGATATAAATCATGATCACCTATTGCGTCTATGTGGCATGCTCCATGCTGAGCACTTTTGACTTAGCCCTCCTGATAACTTTATGATTAATGATGTCCACACATTTAGTTATTGGGTGTAAAATTTTTTTCCATACTGGAGATGATATACATATTTATAATATATATTTAAAATATGCAATTTGAGGACTAAAGAGGTAGGTGAGTTATTATATGTATTGTATTTGTATTTCATAAAATACAGGGTTATTGAATAACAAAAAACTATTTTTCAAATTTATTTGCTGTTTAATTGATGATATGTTATAGTGTTCACTTAACATCTATATATGTGTTGCTAAATTTCCAGTCTCTAATTAAATACATACTGAATAGCAATCCAGGTCAAAACTGGAGAAAGGGCTTTCATTTTAAAATACATTTCTTATAAAAATTCTTTAGGAAGAAATGATAGCTAAATTAGCACTTGAAAAAGGCCAAAGAAAATTATATACTATACATAATTATGCCTCATTATGACCTCTGCACATTTTCCAGAAAAGTTAGGCATTAAAAAACACACACAACAGGAACACCTTAAAGGTCAGAGTCTGATGAAAGAAAAAAGCAATAGTTAATTATGGACGAGATTAATGTTCGAGCAGGAACATACATTTTTATCATTATATTTTGCTTGAGAATTACTTTACAATATGTCATTGCCCACCCATGGACTTTATTTCACATCTGAAAAAAGCAGTAGAAAAAACAAAGTTATCAAGTAAAAATATTAATTAAATTTAATGTGATGAAATTAGAATATGGGTTTTGTTGTGGTTCCTAGCATCCTTTATGTGAGGTTTTTCTTCACACAGGGGTGTTTTTCCCAAAGGCAGTGTAGCTTGAGGAGAAAAGCTGAGATCTACGCTTCCTGAAAAACTTAACTCAAATGTCCTCACCATCTTTGAGAGACACTTCCTGAGCCCCTGGGTTAGGGAAGCTGACCCCCACTGCTAGCAGTCCTGCAGCAGCAGCCACTCAACAGAAGAGGCAAATGTTTTTTTTTTTTTTTTTTTTGTAACTTTTCATTTAAAAAGAGTTTCGATCTTAAAGAGAATAGAACTTCATAAATAAAAGTAGTGCAACTTTAACCAGACAGACTTACTAATATTTTGTCCATCCAATATCATTCCCCTCCCACATTTGTATGTGAGCACCAACAGTAGGCACACCCTCATTTGGTTTTTATTTGGAAGTAAATTGCATACATTGTGGCTTTCTGCCTCTAATCACTTCATTGTATATGTCTTAAGTAGGGAAATGCCTGTATTCTCTCGCATAATCGCAGACCAGTTGTTAATATCCACTGAAATAATGTTTTAGTCTAATTATCTTTCTAATTTTGTTAGCTTTCCTAATAATGTTTTAGGTCTTGAATTCAAGTCAGATCGTATTAAAGGGAGGAAGTAGATGAGGACAAGAATGGCAGCAACCCAAGTAAGTTGTGAACTTTGAATCCCAGTGTTTAACCAGGCACCGTCAGTGTGAAGCATGATGGGGTATGTGGGAAGGAAAGAAGGGCTTATGGAGAAAACAAAATGAACCCTGCTTTTTAAATAGGTTGCCTTGTTGTGAATGTTCTAAAGCAATTATTATACAGTTTTGGACAACATTCTGTCTTATTCAGCAAATGAATAAATGTGTTGATGTGTAGTTAGTGTCTGTGGCTTTCAGAGTAGGAGGGAAATGGACACATAGAATTAGAAATGCCAAAAGAATGGATTGAAACTGGAGATTGTAATGTTAACTTCTAAACTAAGTGTGTGTATCTTATATGCACACTTATGTGTGTGGTAAAATTCCTTTGTGAGTATTTGCCTCTATGTATGCATGTATGTATGTATGTATGTATGTATGTATGTATGTATGTATGTATGTACATATACATGTCTCTTAGCTCTATTACTTTAAAACATCAAAAGGAACAGTATGCCTGTGGTAGTAAACACACCTAGCATTGTGCTATCCAGTGCCATTCTGTTACAAAGAGTGAAAGCTCCTTGGAGCAAATGGTGGATTAAAAGGGTGGGATACGGAGTTGTTTTGATTTGCATTTCCCTGATGGCTAAGGATGTTGGACACTTTCTTAAGTGTCTTTCAGCCATTTTAGATTCCTCTATTGAGAATTGTCTATTTAGTGCTGTACCCCACTTTTTAATTGGATTGTTTGGTGTTTTGGGGACTAGCTTCTTGAGTTCTTTATATATTTTGGAGATCAGCCCTCTGTCAGATATGGGGTTGATGAATATCTTTTCCCAGTCTATGGGCTGCCGTTTTGTCTTGCTCACTGTGTCCTTTGCCTTACAGAAGCTTCTCAGTTTCAGGAGGTCCCATTTATCAATGGTTGATCTCAGTGTCTGTGCTACTGGTGTAATGTTCAGGAAGCCATCTCCTGTACCGATTAACTCAAGGGTATTTCCCACTTTGTCTTCTAATAGGTTCAGTGTGGCTGGATTTATGTTGAGGTCTTTGATCCATTTTGACTTAAGTTTTGTGCCTGGTGACAGACTTGGATCTATTGCAGTGTTCTACATGCCACAGCATCCAGTTATGCCAGCACCATTTGTTGAAGATGTTCTCTTTATTCCATCATATAAATTTGGATTGTTTGTCAAAAATCAGGTGTTTGTAGGTATGTAGGTTAATATCAGGGTTTTCAACTCTATTCCATTGGTCTACCTGTCTATTTTTGTGCCAATACCAAGCTGTTTTTGAGACTAGAGCTCTGTAATAGAGCTTGAAGTCAGGCATGGTGATGCCTCCAGAAGTTCCTTTATTGTACAGGGTTGTTTTGGCTATCATAGGTCTTTTGTTTCTCAATATAAAGTTGAGAATTGCTCTTTCAAGGTCTGTGCATATTTTGTTGTTTATTTTTTAAACTTGCTATTCTTTGCAAAGCACTGCCTATGCGTCACAGACCTTTATTGATGTTCTAATGGAATATTTAGAGACACAACTTTTCTAGAGTCTTCAAAGACAGCAAGAGAGTTTCCTCTCTGTTCATTGTCTAGCAGCTATTTTTTTGACCACCTTTTCATGCTTCACTTTTATTTTCCTTTTCTTAAATACATTCCATGTACCCCACCAACGACTGACAGCTTCCTCAAGGACTAGAAATTGCACAAAATATACCAGAAAGGTACAAATGTATCTCATTACCTGCTGGCCAGGCCACACCAGCACACACATGGGAATAGATGTGCCCAGAACAAGAGTCATTGTCCTAATGTGTCAAAAGCATTACTGAGGCCAGTAGACAGTGTGGGACTAGCTATACCAGAGCAGGGGGCATTTACCAAAAGGGGTTTGGGAGGCTAGGAGTGCTGCCCACAACCCTGCTTCCCTGTCCTATCCTTCACTGCCAGAGTTCTTAGGAGTTTTAGACTAGTTGTGACTCCTCTGTTCTTCCTCTGCTGTATACTGCTCCCTCCACACCACAGAAACTGCTCAAGCAAAACTCGTCATGAAACAACAATCTGCTCAGCGGCAAACAAGCTGTTGGAAATGTTCTCAAAAGCTGTTCTCTTTTGATTTCTGGAGGATGGTGTTCTCTATGACATGTGTGTCCCCCTTGCCTGTCCACGACTGGCATTCTCCACAGCGGGGTCTTGTACATACCTTCCTCTCTTTTCATTGTGCTTCCTAGATTTCCCTTTCTTTCCATAAATCCAGCTCTATTTCAGACATATAATGCCAACGTTTTCATCTCTAAGCTTGTCTATCCTCAGGAATCCCAGGCATAAGCCTGATGCTTTCCTTAGACCCTCGTGCTTTAACATCAAAAGTGCTTTTCACTATTTTGTTTCAATTTTCATTGTACAAAATAATACCATTTTCCATTTGTTTAAGAAGCAAACTTGGAGTATCTCTGATATCTGTATCTCTTTAACAGCGTAAATGTGACCAGCAAAGTCCTGGAAGCATTTTTATCAAGTGTGAAGCTGTTTAAATATCTGTAATCATTGTCACTTGATGCCAAGATTCCTGTTCAGTGGCAAAAATGTTCTCATTCTGTAGTTATTTGGGAATCATTCATGATGTTTATCATTTGCTGGCCCAAAACATTTCAATTAACCAAGTCCATTCTGAATATCTAAGGACATGCTCTGTAGACCTAAAGACACACTGATGAGACATAAGGCAGATCCTCCTCCCAAAGGCAGTTTACCAACTTTCCAGGTACACATACTGACCAAATGGAGATTGGCCCAGCTCAGTGGCTTTCACTCTGTAGTTTTTAAAGACACACTGGGGAAGCTTGTGAACAATAAGGGTATCTGGTCTCTACCATGATTCTGATCAACAGACTCAAAATAGAGTCTAAACTATAAACACCCCAGGTTATCACCCATACCAGGGTAACTGACCCCACTTTCTGGATTGTGATAGGAACATAGGAGCACACTATGGCATTGTGAAGTGTCTAGGCTATCCTCAATTTGAGATCCTCCTGCCTCTACCTCCTGAATGCTGGAATCAAACGTGTGTGTCACCGTGCCCAGTTAGGAGCTCTTTTTCATCTGTATATTTGTATACTCATAACTTGCAAATGATGTGTGGTGCTCTGTAATTCAGCTTCAATTTAAAAAAAAAAAACCTCAAGCAAAGGACTGAAGAGATTGCTCAGTGGTTAGGAGCAGATGCTGCTCTTGCAGAGGACCAAAGTTTGATTCCCAGCACCAACATCAGGCAGCTCACAAGTGGCTATTACTGCTGCTTCAGGTCTGACAGCCTTCTGACCACCTGCACACACACAGACACATGCACACACACACACACACACACTTAAGATTTTTTAATCCAAACAAAGTAAGTTGAAAACTATTGATATAACAAAAAACATGTGAGGCAAGACATAAAGGTGAAGGGATAATCAATACCAAGGAAAAATATTCTAAGTATAAAAAGTCTCTATGAGCTTCTCAGAAATGGCCATTGAGAGGGAAGGGTGATCATTAATAAAAGGAGTGATTTCCTGCTGCACCTGAGCATCAAGGGCATTTGCCTTATTGTCCTTTATTTAAGAGCCATTCATGACCAAACCGATAACATGATTTAAACTTTTAGACAAAAAATGAGGTCAACACATCCACTTCTTAAAGTCATCTTACCCGAGAACTAAGGGTAAACATATTTGTTTGCGTCTTGGAGAATCTTGAAGATGAAAGAATGGGGACCACCTTAGTGACAAAAGATGAGCAATAAACAACTTAAAGTTGAGATTACTATCTAGTGGCACTCACAGATAGTCCACACTATAGGCTGACTGAAAAAAGATGCAATGTGTGGATGACAAAGATGCTGTTTCCTTGTGAAAATAAAAATTATTGTCTAGCATTTTAATTTAATTTTATGTTTATGGGTGTTTTGCCTGGATGGATGTATGTGGAACATGTGTGCATCTGGTCTTGTGGAGGTCAGAAGAGACCAACAGATCCACTGGAACTGGAGGTACAGATGTTATGAGCCACCCCTGGAGTATTGGGAATCAAACCTGGGTCCTCTGCAAGAGCCACACATTGCTCTAAACTACTAAGCCATTTTTTTTCGGCCCCTGTCTGGTATTTTTTGTTTTAATTCAGCGTTGCTTCACTTCTGTAACAGGGAGCCAAAATAGTAGTTTTAAAGAGATCAAAGGCAAAAGTCAGTACCTGGAGTACTTGTTGATGGGAGCAACAGAACCCTGGACGGTCAGGCATGAAAATGATGGGCTATTTTAAAAGGTCTCGTGGACAAGAAATATTAAAGGTCAACCTTGACCACAGATGATCTTTAACATCAGCCCTATATAATGTTTACTTCGAGAATCAACTGTCTACCTAGCCGTAACCAAGACTCACAAATTATGACCCCTCAGGAAATAAGTATGCCAAGCTTGCGAAAGAAACACAAACAGGCTAGTTTCACATTATCTAGCTGGATATCAAAATACAGCCACTGAGGCGGATCATGTGGTTTATGGAGAAATGATATGTATAACTTCTCTTGACGTAAGTTAGCTCACCAGTTGAGGTGATTGTCAAGCTTCTTCCACCAGTACACAGGAAGGCATGTCATTGACACATGAGAGCTACTTGTCTTTCTATGGCCAGGTCATCAAAACACAACCAGTTTATTCCGTTGTTAAATTAAAAGTGTGTGTATGTGCAGCGGGGAGGGGTCATCTGGGGATCCATGCCTGCTTTATGCCACTTGACCTTGACATTTCATCTGCCAAAGAGATCTTTCCCATCATATGAATTTGTGCCACACTAGCCAGTAGTCATGACTTAAGGAGAGAATTATAAGCTCCAAACTTATGTTAAGATCATGCACTAATGGTTCTTTGAATTCAATGACCACAATAAATCAGTAAGTGTCATGAAAAGTCTTAAAGTGCTCTTGGTTAAAAGGCCACATTTTCCCCTCAAACTGTATGCATGCAGCATCCTAATTTTTCTGCTCCTTCCAATTGTCAAAGATTTATTTATTTATTTTTTAGTCTAGCACCCATATTTCTTCTTGTATACACTCATGCTATTTTTGCAAATGTCTTTTAGAATCTCCTAGCTTTCTGTTCTATTGAGGCCTCCAAAGCTTTAGACAGTAATTCTATAAAAAATATGTATCTTCTAAGTATTTACTAAATAAAAGAATGTACGACTAGGGAGTGAGCGAATAATGGATTCTTGTTTTTCCTAATTTAAAGATATAAAATTTCAACTAAAATTGTCTGAAGGCAGAAAACAGAGCTGAACAGTTAAATAGAGATGGGTATGGTCTGTGCCCATTATCTCGAAAGGTTGTTTTGAACTTCAGTCAAGGGAATTTGGAATCATGCCCTTGGGGATTTCAAGATAGGGATTGTCGAAAATGGGCAGGTTCCATCAGCACTTGTCATGGAGACACAGACAAGACAGTGCAATGCTCTGCTTATAATTCTCAGGGGTTTTTTTTAGGAGAAAAAAACAAAAACAAAAGTCATCTCACTAGACTGAAAAGTGTAAGCTGCGGATCCTTTCCTTTCCCATTTATGTCTGGCTTCCGTGTGCAGCCAGACATGGGATTGGGTCTCTAAAAGACTTCTGATGAATTGCTGATCCTTATACTTCTGTGCCAACCTTCCCTCGTATATTACACACTGAAACCCATGACTCCATAGCTTTAGCTCACATCCCAGCACATACAGAGTAATGACATCATACCCTGGAATACCTGGAAGAGGCAGCCCATTATCACTTCTGTGTATAGTGCATCTTAAGAGCTCATGAAGACTGACATGCCAGCTTCAGCTCTGTGCCCTCATATCCTGTAAAAGCTCAGGGCAGTGGTACGCAATGTAAAACAGTGCAAAGCAGCTACCAGATCATCACTCGTGCCCCAGAATTAGTTTTAATCATTTTAAACATCCAGGATAGTAGTCCCGGGTGCCATGTTTAAATATGTCTAGAAGTAGTGCATATGTTATCTCTATTGAGAGACCATCCTGTGATGGGAAGTTGGCTTTGTACAGAAACCTTTATATCATCCAGCTCACTCTCCACTCTACAGTCTGTTTCTGTGGAGTTTGAATAGAAATGACCCAGGGGACTCCTGTTTGAATGCTTGGCCCATAGGGACTGGCACTATTATGAGACATAGCCTTATTGGAGTAGGTGTGGCCTGGTTGGAGGAAGCTTGTCACTATGAGCATGGCTTTGAGGTCTCATGTATGTGCCAGCTATGCCCAGTGTAGGACAGTCCACTTCCTATTGCCTGCAAATCAATGTAGAGCTCTCAGCTCCTCCAGCACCATGTCTGCCTGCACACCACCATGTAACAGCATGATGATAAGGGACTAAACCTCTGAAACTCTAAGCCATCCCCAATTAAATTTTTTCCTTTATAAGACTTGCCGTGGTCATGGTGTCTCTTCACAGCATAGAAACCCTAACTAAGACAACTACACACTGTTATCCATGAAAACAAAGTCTCATAACTGTCTTCCAGAGGCATAAATAACACTGTTGGCTTGGTTGACTTTTTTCATATAAATGAGGCAAACCTTTTCTATCATTTTTTCTTAGGGATTTTCTTTTCTCTTCACTATTTTATTTTACTTATTTTAGTTCTCTAAACTCACAATAATTTATCCATTTAAAAAACTTAAGCTTTGGTACTGGGGAAGGAACCCAAGGCTTAATGGATGCTAGGTAAGCACTCTATTCAAGTCACACATTCCAGCCCATCCCATCCACATATATTTTTATTATATTTATTTTCTCTCTCTCTCTCTCTCTCTCTCTCTCTCTCTCTCTCTCTCTCTCTGTGTGTGTGTGTGTGTGTGTGTGTGTGTGTGTGTGTGTGTGTGTGTGTGTGTGCATACAAAAGTCAGAAGACAACCTTTGGGGTATTGGTTCTCTCTACCATATAAAACCTTGGAGTTGAACTCAGGTCCTCAGGCTTGGCAGTGGGCACTTTTATCCACTGATCCATCTTTCTGACCTGCATCCACACATTTCTAAATACAGATTGTGTTTAATCCAGCAATCCAAATATTTTTAATACAGAACTCACAGTTTGATGATTAGTGCCTGTGAAATCTGGCCTCACTCTATGTGTGCATCTGGGTCTCCATAGTTCTGACTAGAGTCTGTCGCTGATCCCTCTCAATTTCCTTATACATGGAGTCTCAATTTCCTTAAACATTAAACATATGTTTAATGGAGAACTCTGAAAATAATGTGAATGAGGTACTCAATGAAAAAATCAACAAGATTAATACTGGCCATAATTGTTACTAAGAGTGTTTATAATACGAGTTATTTAACTCTTATAACAATGTAACAGAGAATATATTACCATTTTCACTTTACAGAGAAGGAAACTGAGGTATTGGGATAATTGATTATCTGTCCCAGGTCATTCTTGAGTTGAAGTATATTAATTTTCTGGGTGCTGTCACTTGCTAGATTAAGACAATAGTCCATAATAATGATGATGGTCATCCTGCCTTACACTGTGGACATCATTCTATTCCCTCCTCTAGTCAACCTAGTACAGATGCCTGTTTGCTTTATCTTATTTTGCTGCTTGTTTGTTGGAGCATGTCTCACTCTGTAATCTGGGCTAGCCTTGAATTTCTGGCAATCCTCCTATCTCATCTTCCTAAGGACAGAATTTGCAGTGTAAGCTATAATCCACCTCTTACTCTGCTTTAAAATACACATTTTAAGATTGTTGCCTATAAAATAAGGTTTGTACTTATAATTAAAAATTAACAACTGGAAGTTATACATTTAAAAACAATAAAAATCTAGAATATCAATGCAAATATACCTTCAAATTTTATCAGTAACTAGCATAAAGAGATAATGTACTTCAAAATATGCTTCTAGAGCCAGGTATGGTAATGCAGGCCTGCTATCTCTGTCCTTGGGAAGGTGAGGAAGGAAGCTTGTGAGTTTGACTACTGAATAGAGAGTCCCAGGCCAGTCTGGAGTACATAGTGAGACTGTTTCTCAAAACAACAACAAATGCTTTTACAGGTATTTTTACTATTCATTAATTCTCGTTCCTTTTAGAAAAATGTTATTAAGCAAATGTACAGCACTTACTATGTATATAATTATTCTTCTAAGCTAGGTGCTTTCTAAATATGAGCCCATGAATTAGGTACTACTTAAGACACGGACAGATTGGGTAAAAAAGAAATCATATAATGTGGCCAAGACACCTGAAACAATATAGGGCTAAAACTTGAATCTAAACCTGGGCACCAGAGACCAAACACATAACATGTTATTTGTTGAGCAATGAGTTACTTAAGAAATTTTTGGAGTCTTAGAGTTTCAGTTGCTGTAAAGAGACACCATGGCCATGGCAACACTTATAAGGAAAATATTTAACTGGGTGGCTTACAGTTCATAGGTTCAGTTCATTGTCATCATGGTTGGACATGATGGCAGGCAGGAGAGAGAGAGAAAGAGCTGAGAATTCTACATCTTTGATCTACAGGCAACAGTGGATTGAGACACTGTGAGTGGCTAGAGAATATGAGACCTCAAAGACCACCTCCAGAGTGACATAATACCTCCAACAAGGCCATACTTACTCCAACAAAGCTATACCTCCTAATAGTGCCACTCCTTTTGGGGGGTCATCTTCTTTTGAACCACCATATTCCAGTTCCTGGCCTCCAAAGGCTTGTAGCCATATCATAATGCAAAAATGCATTCAGTAAAATTTCAAAAGTTCCCATAGTCTATAACAGTCTCAAATTTATTTAAAAGTCTAAAATTCAGAGTCTCTGCTGAGATTCATGCAATCTCTTAACTGTAATCCACTGTGAAATCAAAATTAGAAAACATACCACATATTTCCAACATATAATGACACAGGGTATACATTACCATTCCAAAACATAAGGAAGGGAACATGGTGAGGAAATACTGGAACAAAGCAAAATCTAAAACCAGCTGGGCAAACTCCAAACCCTGTATCTCTGTGTCTGATGTTGAAGGTCTCCAAGTCCTTTCAGCTTTGTTGATTGCAACACACTCCTTTCTCTTGGGCTGTTTCCATTCCCTGTTAGCAGCTTTCCTTGGAAGGTATCCCATGGCTCTGGTGTCTCCAACATCTTGTGGTCTCCAAGGCAATCCAGGTTTTAACTTCATAGCTTCCATCAATGGCTTCTCTAGGCCTCCATTCAGGGACAGCCCTGACACATGGCTGGCCTCAATGGCTTTACTTAGTTATAGAGGCAAATTCCATAGCCTTTTCTTCTATCTTTACCTCCAGAACCATGTGGCAGAAGCTTCCAAGTTCTGCAGCTTGCTGGGGCTGGAACATGGGCCCCTCATTCAATTATATGGTTTCCTTCAATGCCTTAGCTTGGCTGTCCTGAAACTGGATCTGCAGACCAGGCTGGCCTTGAACTCAGAGATCAACAGCCTCTGCCTTCTGAGTGCTGTAATTAAAGTGGTGCACCAACAAACCTACCTCTAACCTTTTCTTTTTAACTTCCTTTTCACAAGTTTGAAACTTAGCTGGGTGGGATCTTACAGTGAGGTCACCTGTCCCTTTATTCCATTTCTTAATCTGTTTATCTCCTTGAACACAGGATTTAGCTCCTCTCCACTTCCTGGCATTCCTTTTCTCCTCAAATTGTACATTTTGTACTTTTCCTCCCTCAGCTTGATCCTTTTCACTAAGAATCTTTATAAGCATAAACACTAGGAACCACATGACATAGTTTATAGTAGGCTGTTTTGAGATTTCCTATGCCAATGGAATTGATCCAAAACTCTTCATTTTAGCCTCAGGTAGACATTTTGGTCAGGGGCAAAAAGCAGCCACATTCTTCACCAAAATATCCCAAGAACAGTTTCTAGGCCACATATTAAGATGCTTTTGTTCTGAAACTTTTTGAGTCAAGTTCCCACAGTTCAAATAACTCTTAGCACCCCTGTCTTCCATGTTCCTACTAGTATGGCCCACTAAGCACCACTTAAAGCATTACACTGCTTTCCTAACTTAAACTCCAAATTCCTTATTACTCCAAACAAAAACATGGCCCAGCCTATCACAACAATACCCTAGTTCCTGATACCAACTCCTGTCTTAGTTAGTGTTACAATTGCTGTGAAGAGACATCATGATCATGGTAACTCTTTGGTTCAGAGGTTCAGACCATTATCATGGTGGAACATAGTGGCATGTAGGCAGACATGGTGCTGGGAAAGGAGCTTAGAATTCTGTAACTTTGATCCACAGATAACAGGAAGTGTTCCAAGTTAGTCCTCCAACAAGGTCATTGGTACTCCAACAAAGTCACACTTCCTAATGGTGCTACTCCCTTTGGTGGCCATTTTTTTTAAACCACCACATGTGGTGACCATTTGAATTCTATAAATCTAAAGCCATATATACGTTGGTAAATATGTGTGGGAAAATACCACCCACGTGCATACTTACTCCTTTTAAGTCTCAGAAGGAAATTGATCTCACTTATCAAGAGATGCTACATTCAGTGACTTATGAGCCCCAGGCACACATAGACTTCAAGTTTCACAGCTTCTGGTAAAGTCACTATCATGAACAGAAAGTTGCAACAATACTTTGCCTAGTGTGCTGTATTTGAAGATTCAAATGAATCCCAAATCTGGTGCCTTAACCTTAACTGTAAGGCACAAGGCCTAGATGGGCCTGAGATCCTTACAAAGTACCCGGAACTTCCCACCTTCAAGGAAAACTGAGGCCCTGACAGTTCTTCAGCCTTGAATCTTTGTTAGTGAAAACCCCCCCTCTGCTTTTCTACTGAAAAGGGGATCATTCAGCTACTACATAGCTGTCAGTTTTTAATGGCAACCACATAAATAGCTCACCATTGTTTTATATCCTCAAATATTGTTCATTGCATCTCTCATAAAAAAGCCTCTCAAGTTCAGCTTAAAGAAGGAATTTTAGGCACATGACACCCTCTCCTTGATTAATTTTAAATAGTTTAATTTGGAAGATATTTAAAATTCATCCATATCCAACTTCCCTACAAGAGGCCTGGAACTTTGTGACCTTTGTTGAAATCAGCATATGTTTCAGTAGGAGGAAAGGAAGAACAGAATTATCTTTCATGCAGCTTATATTTTTTGTGCCGTTGCATCTAAAATCAGAAGCTAAGAGTTAATATGACAAATCGATTGTTCAAAAACACTACACACAGATACATGTATACAAAAGAAGCATCATCAAGAGGATGTCTGGGCAATCTATGGGGCCTCTGGTAGTAGATCAGTATTTATCCTTAGTACAAGAATGGATTTTGGGAGCCCATTCCACATAGAGGGATACTCTCTCAGCCTAGACACATGGGGGAGGGCCTAGACCCTGCTCCAAATGATATGACAGACTTTAAAGATTGCCCAATGAAGACCTCACCCTCCCTGAGGAGCAGAAAGGGTTTGGGATGGGGGTCGGTTCACAGCTGGATAGGATTTATGATTACTTTTCTTCTCTAGTAGCATGTATAGCATTTGCCTGCAATGTGAAAGCTAACCAGTAGGGATAAAGCCTCCAGGTCAGTACCTGCTTGATTTCTCCATTTTCTGTGACTCAAGTACTCAGTGTCTTCATCAGTATGGTCTTACTGTCAATTTCAGGAGGGAAACCAAGAGCATTGGCAATATCTGGTGGTACTTGGGAGGTCTACAGGACCTCAATGGCCAACAGCTCCAAAAGAACTAACCTATTCCTGGCTCTGGGCTTTTTATTTTCTAGCCTATGGTATTCAGTATTGATACATTTTTGATATACAGACCAAACCCAGGATGTGTGAGTCAGAGCTGCATTTGGAATCCCAGCTCTACTGTTTGCTGTTATGTGTCCTTAGGCAAATTACTCTCTTTTCACAGACTCATATCCCTTAGTTGTGCAATGGGGATGTATATAATTTAGAAGAAGTTAGCTCCTGGTCCTTTATAAGATGTACTTGTTTTCCTACTCACTGTAAACATATGTTCTTTACACTTTTGACATAATAAATTAGCTTCAGTAATGTCAAAAGTAGGTCTGGTTCCCTTCCAGAGCTTTGTCAAGTACTTAGTATTGGTTGACTGATATGTAGTAGTCTTATATACTGCATGTAATAATGCTAGGCCAAGTAGCTCACTCTATCACCCCAGCACATTGCTAAATATTCTATTGAAAAGAAGACAAAACACAACTACAGTAACTGGATAGGCTCCCGTGATAGAAACAAATTCACCCAAGGAAGGCTTAGAGCTGTACAGAGCACATAACTATCATGCAGTCTTTGCATATTCTCCCAGATGTAGAAAGCTGTGGCAAATTACATCTCAGAGAAACCACCTTTATTCAAAGTAAGTTTGGAAACAATATTTAGAAGTCTAACCCTTCTTTAATCATATACTTTGACGGAAGGATGTTCTTATGCACATCAGCTCAGCTCAATTCCTTCCAGAAGGACTGACATCTTAAACTGCACTAAACAATGAATCACCTTGTCAGATAAAGTGCAGAATAGAAAACCTGTTACCAAACTCGTCTGATATAATGACATTTACAACAACATGTTTGAGGTGATAAACCGACAATAATAATTATATTTCCTTTAGACTTTGATTGTACTTTGAAAGTTCGATGCAATCATACTTGCTTCCTTCAAGAAAATTTTACACCCCGACATTTAATTTCTGAAACTTCAAACCTTCTATGAACATGCAAATCACAGTTGGCATTAAAAGAATCGCTCTCCGCTCCCTTTCAGGAGCCTGGAATAATGATGACAATGGGCATGCAAGCAATCGCTGAGTACGAGAGACCCTTCCAGGGATTCAAGGTTGACGGACATAATTCCTTTCTGAAATGACAAACAGAGCATTTTTTCTCTCCTGAACATGAAGATTTGGCTGGTGGATGCTCAAGGAGAATGAAAGTAGAACCAAGGGCATACAAAATGCCAGACTGCTGGTGTGGGCTGGGGCTTCTGAACACAGTAGGCACTTCACATCTGTGGGGATTTTTTAACACAACGTGAGCATTCAGAAGGTGGGGTCACTCTGTCTGGGGCGAGCGTTAGTCTCACAAAGCATGCTGGGATTAGGCCTGGTGTGAGTTGCTGGGCCTTGCAGACATGCCTGGCTTGCTCTGTAGCTCCTAAGCCTTCATGAAGACCTGACCCCAGAGCAGAGCAGCAACCTCCCTCCCCTGAGGAGGCCATGACATCAATTATCTTCTCCATCCTGATGGTCTCACTGCTACCACAGTTATTCAAAGGCCAGTGGGTTCCTGCTCAACACTGTTCCTTTTCCATTTTTCTATTTGTCAGTAACCCTTGCAGAAAGCCCACTAGGGGAAAATGTTAAAATTTAGGATTAAAATGAATTTGCAGATACTGTTTGTAGGGCCCTGATGTCAACATTACTCTTTCTCAGAACTCCCCCAGAAGATCAAGGACAGGGTATAATCACTTCGTAGAACTCTAGTGATTACAAAACTCTACTAATATCCCCAAAGTTCCAAGATTAAGAGAACATAAAATGACTCACATGTAAAATTGGGACTTTTCATCTAGCTATAACTGAGAGCTTGACTCTTCTAAGTCCTCCACTGAACACAAAATTTGTATATTTTGTACTGTTTGATAATTTACAATCTTATACAAAGTGGAGGACATTCCTTATGCATATATTTTCTTTTTCTGTGATTCATCAGCTCATTGATGGCCTCTCTCAGTAAAAAAAGAAAAAAAAGACACATTGCTGCAGATCTAAGCTAGGAATGTATTCCTTAAGATAATCTCTTGGGATAGATTGTCCATGGCTACATCAGTTATAAAGTATTGATGTCTAGTGGTCTGTATCTTGGCCTTCCAATGTTAACACTGCTCTAAACATAGTGACATTCAAATTGCTATTATTATAAAAATGTGTTCACATGTATGTAATGTGTAAAATGTGTACACATTAAGTAAAGGTTACTGGATATTTTTTAATACCAAAAAGCAGTTTAGTGTAGTTTTCCAAAACAAAGGGACAATTTCAGATCAGAATGACCTAGGCATAAATCCAGAGTTCTTATTTATGAAATGAGCAAACAAGGAAAGCCAGGAAGGTGCTTGATATATGGACTATGAGGCAGTTTCAAAAAGCAGAACTCAAAGGGGATTGGTCCATTACAGGGCTTTAGGCTGCACCATAGGCAGCCAACAGTGAAAGCTGTGATTGTTCATCACAGCTGAAAGGGATTTCGTAGGAGCTGTCACTAGCACAGTCTCTAATATAGTGAGTTCATGCTCACTTGCAAGGTTCTGAAAGTAAATCTAGATCACAGATGAAGACAGGCTGCTTTTCTGAGTGATGAAGCTGAGCCAACATTTGAAGTCAAGAACATCTCTTCAAAGCCTAGCATTTTCCCCCTGATATAATCTACACTGCTTCACCAGTCACTTGAAGTCAATAGAACCAGCAAGCATGGTGGATGCAGGAGTTGGGGAAGGATGTCAGGTTATGGGATTTTCAAAGCATTTTTGGTTATGGCAACTCGATGTAACAAGCCAGTTGGGAGAAGATACTATGATTTTGTTGACTCTAAAAATGAAACTTTTCTATGTGGACGTGCATACAGCTCTAGCAAAGTTTTAAAATTTTTTCCTTTGACCCAAAATGTAGAATAACACTTGTCCATTCTTTGAAAACAATATGGGATGATTGGTGACTACACGCTGAAGTGCTTTTCTTCCCTCTACTCTACACATCATTATTTGTAAAATCATTGAGAAAGGAAAATGATGAAGACTCTATATTGTGAAAAGATACTGCTGCATTCAAATGGCTTTGTCCCTTTCTTAAGAAATCAGGCAAGAAAACTTGGCTAATTAGAGGGCCAGCAGGCCTTTGAAGCCTGTATAAAGAATTTCGGGGGCAAGGACACATCAGGGTTCACATTCTGGTAAATGGCTCGAGGAGAAGAGAATGGAGAGGTTGTCTTCCCATTGGCACTGTCCACAGGAACAAAAGCTGCACACAGCCTGCCAACATCACACATGGAAAGCTGGGCGCTAATGTCTGTATTAATTTAACTTCTTGCTAGAATCGCTGTTCAAATTTTTCTTGTAAATGAATCATTGCTTTACACAATGAAAAATCCATAAATGTAACAAGAGTTCTATGACAATTAGTAGTGTGAGCCCTTCTTAAATCTTCTTTTGGAAATGGAACTTTTCATGGTTCAGATATTGTTCCAATAATTAATTTGAAAATTTGCCGTATTTTTCAGAATTACTGCTTTGCACTGTTCTCCAGGGAAGGAGCTGAGGAGCTGCAGCCCACTCACCTTTAGCACAGCCTAGTTAGAGCTCAGAGGGCTAGCCACACCTCCTTTGTGTCTCTCACCAGCCCAATGAGGGCAATGTGTCTTCTGTCTTCATGGTCACTTACTGAGAAGAAAACATGCACACTGCACATCAGTGGTGGGGGCAGATTTAGGAAAATCACGTCCAGAATACTCAAAGGTACATCTCATTTTCAATGCTACTAATTTAATCTATCTGAGTCCAAGCTCAGGTCAACCACCAATTTAACAAGCATTTGAAGACATTTACTCTACATTAGGGAAACTGCTGAACACTGAAGACACACACTTCTCCAGCCAGAACACTGGAAATCAGCTCTAATTAAGAATATTCTACCCCTCTTATGTTCAATCATTCAGATGATACTGTTGATCCTATTTGTAAAAAGGAAAATTGAAATTAAAAGGATAATTGAAATTAAAATTAAAAACCCAATCTATTAAGTTTATCCATCTAATTTGCAAAAGTTTAAGCTGTCAGGGTTTCTTCCTGTACAGATGCCTATCTCAGCACATCAATCTCCACATCCGCTCAGAAAACATGCCATTCAGAGTGGGCGCTCTTGAGTAAGAGCTGTGTGGAAGAAGACAGGGTTCTTATTCCTCGGGAGCAGCATCCTGAAGGAAGCATTTGGAAACCTTCAAATACAAAAGAAGGAAAGCCAGGCAGGGATGAGTGTACCACTGATTGATAGTAATTTAGCAGAGTTTTGTTGCTTGGTCCACTGCAAGGAAAAATACACTAATTTTAGGATGGGAATACACATTAGAAAAAAAAATATTCTATTTGTCTTTGATTCACTCTCTGAACATGCAAATATCTGAACACCTAGTTCAAAGTCATTCTTGTGTCCTACAAATTGCTGATAATTATTGACTGGTGATCATAAGGGTTTCCAGAGTCAATAGCAATATCAGCAACAAGATGAGGCAAGTCGGTAAGTCTTATTAATACTTGAATATTCACTTCTAAACTCTAGATTAGCATCTTAGATATATCTTGTAAAGTATTTTGTACTTTAAATCCACATTGATTCAGTTCATATAGCCATTTATAATTATTAAAACTAGGGTCTGGGTGAGTGGTAAAGCACGTGCTACGACAATGTGAAGCCTTGAGTTCAGTTCCCAGCACCAGTGTGTGTGTGTGTGTGTGTGTGTGTGTGTGTGTGTGTGTGTGTGTATGTGTGTGTGTGTGTGTGTGTATTGTATGTGTGTGCATGTATGTAATTATATCATTAATACTGTAACATATAATTATGAAAACTGTTCATTTCACTTACACGCAAATGTAATTGTTAAAAACTTCCAACCAACTGAGACACATATTAACAAACAGCAAAAATCGTTTTAAAAATACATGTAATACTTAACAACAAGCAACAAAAAAGTATATATGCCAGTTTCCATTAGTAAATCCTGTTAATAAGATTACCATTCAAGAAAACATCTGCATCTGGAAATTTTCAAGTCTTCCTGAGATTAATTAAAAACAGAAAGTCAATTTTATTAACTACAAGTTTCAAAAGTTTCAAAAGTCCATGTTACTGAACCACGGCAAGCCACCTCAGGCCATTCCTAATACCAACTATCGAGGACAGGAAAGCAAGAAGAGACAGAAAGATGGGGCAAAGGCAAGCTTGCTCTTTACTGGGGTTTGTGGGAAGTGAGGTGGCTAGAAGGAACCTTGTGGCTGAAAGAGTGAGAAATTGCTATATTGGCACCGTGATTCGAAAAGTCCAAATTCCACTACTAAAATCTTTCATGATAAAACTGTAGAAATAGTGGATGGAGAGATGGCTCAGCAGCTAAAAGCATGTACTGCTCTTACAAAGGATCAGATGTTGTTTTCCAGCACCAACAACTACCTGGAACTCAGGCTTTAGGGGACCAGGAACCCTCTTCGGGATTGTGTGAGTAGCTACACTCATGTGCACATACCCACACACAGGCACACAAATCTACACATGATTAAAATTGTTCAAAATTAGAAATAAAGTCGATTTATTCATATTTTATATCTATTTTTAATCAGAAATGTATTTTATATGAATACCTGTCAGTTTAGCGTAAGTTCTGAACAGACAGCTGGTATGTCTAGCAAGAAGCATGGAAATCCTACTAAGGTGACTAGGCTTGAGATCAGGTCTGTCACAGGAGCCATTCAGGCAGTGGCCTGGGCAAGGCAGCCTCTGGCAAGAGCAAGGGCACATTGCCACCAGGACCACAAGCTTATCCATGTGGGAAGTGAGGAGAAAGAAGTGACAGGGGAAAGGGTACTGGCTGTGGCCAGAGAGATGCTGAACTTCCACTCTTGTCCCTCTTCGCCACCATGCTGCCTCCCAGACCATGATTCACTCCTGAATCCCACTGAATTATCACTTTATAAATTGTACATTAGCAATGCTTTGCCTGCCATGAAGCCATGGCTGCCCACACCACCCAAAGACCTTGAAGCCCTGGTCCTGAGGACTTCTCTGTCCAGGTCTCAGGACTGTCTCCTTGCCTGCCACTAACTTACAGGCCTTCACTATCTTCTCACATACCCCACTCTTGACTCTGGGTTCCTCCTAGCACCAGTCCTTAAACTGGGGTGTACCTCCCTCTGCTGTTTGGTGATGCCAAGTTCCTCACCTCTCTCGTATGTCTCTCACTCTTGGAGGCATATTCTGCCAATGACTATAAAACTGAACCCCCATGCTGGTATCCTGCCTTAGCAATCTGTCTCCTTGGTTCTCTCTCCTTGTATACTGACTTTTCCTTGCTGTATTGAAAACTGCTTGAGGGCTGGCATCCTGCGGATTTTCTTTACCATTGCTGACTCGACATTCAAACGTATTCACTGCATGTGAATAGACAAGAGGGGAAATAGTACATTAACAATAATAGTCCTTTAACTTGCAACACAGTAGAAAAATAGCACAAGTAATACTAGTCACACATGAAATAAGTAGTTCGCAGCTGCTGGATAGTCAGCAAGGGCTGGACATGCCACTGATCACGGTCTTGCTGTCCAAAGCCTGTAAGTGAGGTACTGTGTTTCCAATCAAGTTTCCAAAACATCTTGGAAACTGGAAGTTCAGACAAAAAAGCTGCCGTTGGTAAGCAGTGGAGCCAGTGGTTGTAGAAGTCTTGGAATTCCATACTCAGAATGAAAACGTCTTTAATATCTAGGAAGTTGTTTCCATCTTGTGAAATAATTCTTTGATTGTTTTCTTAGTAGAAATCACACTTCCTGGACTACAATAGAGCTTTGGGCTTCTCTGTGTGGAGACCCTAAATGAAATTGATCATCCTAGTTTTTGCCCAAGGACTCCATTTTTTACTCTATTCCCTTAAAGAAATTTAGGGTTCTTTTCAAATGTAAAATGTGTGCTTGACATGCATTCAAACACAGGGACAGTTCAAAGTATAAAATCTTAGATTAAATGTGAAATAAAGTCGAACATAATTTCTTCTGAGGATTTGTGGTTACTTTTGGCTATAAAGTGGACTGTACAAAAATTTATGGGCTTTTCTTTTCAAGAAAAAACAGGGCACATTCACTGTAAGTGATGCCTAAGTACACATCAGTTTTATGTAGTTATAGTCTGTGCTCAGTATGGTAAGCCCATTTTAACTTTCTATGGATGGCCACTTAAACATGATTGCAACTAAGGTCTAGTGATTCAGTCAAGGAGGTGTTTGTGTCCATGCCTTCCCTGGTCCAGATAAATAGCCTTGGAGCTGACATAGCTAGTGCTGTCTCTTCTGGAGCTCAAGTCTGGAGTCACATAGCATGTAGGATTTGAGTCTCCTTACTGGCTATCTCTGGTAAACACAACTGTTCTGAACACTTGTTTATGGTTTTAATTTGAGGTGCTTTTGTTTCACTAGGACAGATATCCAGAAGCAGAACTTCTGAATGACATGTTAGATGGATACTTAGCATTGTAAGAAACCAACCAACTTTATCACCACTTGTGAGCATAAGTCCTTGCCCATGCTAAATGAGGACAAGCTTTTTATTTACTTTGGGCTTTGCTTTTCATGAAGTAGTACCTGTTAATGCAACTCAGACTGTTCTCTGACTAAATTCCCCTGCCTCAGTCTCCGAAGTATTGGGATTATTGGTGGGAACCACCCTGTTTAACTCTTTGCCAACCTTTGAAATAGTAGCCATACTGAGGGGCTTGTTCTCACTATAGCTTTCATTTGCATTTCCATAATGGTCATTTGCTTTCATTATCTGTGTGTAATTTTTGTGCAGTGTCTCTTTCAGTCTTGTGTGTGTTCACGTATATGTGGTACACATGTGTGCAGATGAACACACATGCATATGCATGCATGCACGTGTACATGGAAACCAGAGGTCAGTCTCTGACAAGGAGCTGTCCACCTTGTTCTTTCAAGGCAGAATTTCTCACTGGGACTTGGGCTCACTAATTAGGCTTGGCTGCTGGCCAGCAAGTCCAGAGATCCTCCTGTCTCCACCTCTTAAACACTAAGATTTCAAATGTGCAACACTACACCTGGCTTTTTTTCATGGGTTCTGAAAATAAAAATTCTTTCTCCACCCACCCCGTCTCTGTCTCTCTGTCTCTGTCTCTCTGTCTCTCTCTGTGTCTCTGTCTCTGTCTCTCTGTGTGTGGTGCTGTGTGTGTGTGTGCTCGTGTGCGCTTCCCTTACCCCTGGCCCTTTCAGGAATGGGGGACTCACTGTGCAGCCAGGCTGGCTCAACTCTAATTCTTTTGCCTCAACCTCCAAACACTAATATCACAGGCATGCACAAACATGTGAAGCCATCCTTCAGCTCTTAACAGTATATGCCTGAGAAATTGTCTTCTAGCATTTCATTCGTGTCTTAATTTTCCAAATAGAAATTAATGAGATCTTCCATTTTTCTGTTAACATGTATCCTAACTATTATTTTTTAGGGTATTGTGAAGATTTGGTGCAAAACAATGAAACTGTTGAGATGGACGCACATGGATTTTTCAAGACAGGGTTTCTCTATGTAACAGTCCACGCTGTGCTGGAAGTCACTTTGTAAACCAGGCTGGCCTGGAACTCACAAAGATCTGCCTGCCTCTGCCTCCCAAGTGCTGGGATTAAAGGCGTGTGCCATCACCACGGATCAGGATATAAACTATTAATGATGTTAATAATTTAATATTTTTAGTACACAGTACCTTTGTGTTCTTACTTTATTAAAATATAATTGATAAGTTGTATTTATATACAGTGTACAGCACAATGTGACTTTTTGATCTAGGTATAAACACAATGAAATGATTAAATTGAGTTGATTAGCAGAGCTGCAACCTCACACACTTATCCATATACTTTCATCATTCTGTGTCAAGGAAATTTTAGATCTATTGTTTTAGCAACAATACTCCACTATTAACTTCCCTCACCCACACAGTTAGGCAAAAGGTCTTCAGAAGTACTGTTTTGTCTAACTGGAATCTTGTAGTCTTTGACCAGCCTCTCCCCAGTTTCTCTTCCCCAACCCCACCACAGGACACTCCTCTCTGCTCTCCTCTGTGGGTTGATGCTTTTAGGTTCCACCTATAAGGAAGGTCATGCAGTGTCTGGATGAATTGTGAGGTAACTCTGGTTGTTTTTGTTTGTTTTGTCTTTGGAATCTCCCCTTTTGGTTTCCATGGTTGTAATAGTTTACACACCTATCCACAGTATACAAAAGTTCTCTTCTCAAATCCTGGCTAGCATTTATTTTTCATCTTTTAAAATAAATTATTCCCCAGGTAGACAAATCTCACTGTGTTCTTTGATTGTCATTTCCCTGGTAATTTATAATGTTGAGTTTTATTTTTTTAAATCTGATATTCATCTGTCTTTTTCTCTTTTTTTGAAGAAATGTCTACTCAGATGCTTCTCCAGTTCCAAAAAGCCTTTAGATTTATTTATTTATTTATTTGCAGAAAGAGGAAGGGGAGCTCACACTACAGCATGCTTATAGATGGAAGAGGACTCCCGTCCTCTCCTCGCACCACATGGTTCTGGGGCTCCAAACCGGGCTGTTAACCTGATAGAGAACACCTTCACCTGTGGAATCATCTCAGTGACCCTGGAAAGTGAGGGCCACACAACAGGACACAGATGAATGCTCAGTGTGGAGACTGTGTTGCTCTCAGGGACTGTGCAGCTAGAATTGGGAAAAAGGAATAAGACTTGAAGAGAAACTCAAATAATCCTCCTCCTTCCGCTCCTCCTCCCCCTGCTCTGATGAGAAGAAAGATGTTCAAATCTGAATCAAATTGGCATCACCTCATCTTCACAGAAACTCTGAGAACTATGGTACTTTTGTTTCTCTTTAAGGGGATAGTGTTGTTATAAGGTGGGGCATTGAGAGGTGATTAGAGCCCCAGGGCAAGAGCTGCCCCAGGGATGGAAATGAGTGCCTTTTAAGCAAACAGTGTAGGGGAGTGCCTTCAGTCCTCTACCCCCACCTCCATCCCCACCCCACCCCACCCCAGGGCAGTGGTGAGAGCTAGGGAGCAGCCCTCACTTCTCAGTCATGGACTCCCAGACTTCAGAACCATGAGCCACGTTTCCATTGTTTTGAAGCTGTTGAGTTAATTATATTTTGTTATAGAAGATCAAACTATGTTAAAAAAATACTCTAAGACTTTTCCCTTTAAGTTTAGAAACATTTGCTGAGAATAATGTTTCCATAGCTGTTCCTTGGTGTATAAAAATAATGATTTCTGAAACTTCACATTCTTCTGCTATCTAGTGCTTACTTTTGGCTTGGTTCATTTTGCTGGCCATTAGTAAATGAAGATAATTTGATGTTTCTTGAAATTTTCCTGGCATTGTTTGTGTATTACTAATATGCCTGAATTTGACTTGTATGTGACCTAAAATATAATTAACAAGTGGTAAGACATAAGTCCACTAACAGAGTTATAGAGATGCTTCAGTGTTGTGGAACTTCGGGAGTTTCTTTAGAAGCATTTTTGGAAAATGCCATGGTAAACAAGAGTAAATATGGATTTCATATCACTTTTTTTTCTAGTCAACTCCAACATTTAACCAAGAACATTCTATAAGAAGGTTTTTACAACTTTTCTGAAATAATTGTACATCCCATAATAACTGCAGAATGTCAGGCCAGCGGGGATGAGAATAGTCCCAGGATGGTTTGAAGTAAAAAACAAAGGATAAGACCAGGCCATGTTGGAAACAGATTGCCTCTTACATCTTCTGAGTAGGACTAGAAAAGTATTACTTCACACTGGACTTGGCAGCACCTGTACTTTTCCACACAGGCACCTCCCCTCCCTTTGCATCCTCCTGCTGTAGCCACCTATTCCTCACCCGGGGTGATTAGGCCTGGGATGGTTTCTAGGGAAAGCAATGCTCAACCTGAGTCTGCAATCTCACACCTGCTGGGGGCCCAGGACCAGAAGCAGCTGTCTCCATCACAGTTATCCTTAGGGAAGGTGTTGGCAAGGTGGCCTCCCCCAGGGAATTGTAAGAGCTTTGAGAGAAGTAATTAGCACCAGTGAGCAAGTATTCATGATCAGCACAGGCACATAGTATGTGCTTAAGCTATTACTCAATGAGCAATGAATAGACATATGATGCATCCTCCCTGTGTGCTCTATATCCTGTCTGATCCTATGCTGTCTCTGTTTTAGATAGATCTTTAAAAAAAGAAAAGAAAGAAAGAACATTATTGTTAGCATTCAGACATTTACACTGGCCTGTTCTCAGGGACCTAGCAGCAGCAGCCACAGCCACCAAAATGTGGCACTGTAGCTACTACAACCACTAAGTAGAGCACTTTCTCTATGTGAATGTGCTATATTCCCTATAAAAGGCAAGCCCTTCTCACAATCCCTTCCCTTTTCCTTTCCTCTCAGAGGTCACCTCTGAACACACACACATACACACACACACACACACACACACACACACACACACACACACACACACCATAAACCTCCCATGTGAGCTCTGTTGTATGGAATGACTTTGTGGTGCTCCTGGGCTCAAACCCCCCAAGTTGCCTTCTGCCCCAGCTAAACTACTACAATTATTTTGTGGAGGGGAAAGGCATCCCTGTGAAGGTCAGAGGAAAGTTTGGGAAAGTCAGTTCTCTCCTTTCACCACGTGGGACATGGGGATCAAACTTAGGTTGCCAGGTTTGGTTTCAAGTGCCTTTACTTGCTGACCCATTCCAACAGCCAAGAAAAAAGATCTTATTTTGGGAATCTTGAAAAATTGTATAATTCCATTGGAAATTGTCCTCTTTGCAAATTTGGGCATCCTAATCTGCTTTTCTATCAAAGTTTCAAATTCTTTTCTTTTTTAACATAGATGTAATTCATCAACTTAAAATTTTTTAGGCAAGAAATAGACATTTTATTATTTTTCTTACCTGGGACACAGCTTTGCCATGAGGGTGCATACACACAAGGTAGAATCACTGTTTGAGAAACATCGACTACCATTCCCATTTAGTCCAAATGGGCTTATCAGTGCCTCATGAAGACCAGGAGAAATTTTGCTATGTGGCTTCTGAGGCCAGACATCACAACGCTGGCAGCTCCTCTTGGTCTCTGAAACACTGATTGTTGGAAGCTATGATAGTCCTATAATTTAATGCTACCAAGGCCATCATTTTGGGAGAATCTCAAACCACTTGGGGAGGTAGTACTGGTGCCACAATGTCCAGTTCCAGCCAAGACAACCTTTGAGTAATCTCAAATTGGGCATAATGCTTGTGGAAGAGAATGGTGACTTCAGGCCTCAGCAATCCATTCTCCCAATGCCCTTCTACACAAGGACCTAGACATCATGGGGCCAAAACCAAGACTTCTTCATTGTGCCATGTTCAAAGCAACGAGGCTGTGAACAAAATTAAGTGGTTGTTTTTGCCACTAAATTTGGCAAAGTTTCTTATGTTATAATAAATCATTGGAACCCCACCCTACGACCACAGTTGGTTGGATTGTGTCAATTGGCCTCTCTCTGCTCTTCTGACTTCTGCTGAGCCTTCCCTTTGGATTCCTACACTAATAGGGTTCTTTCTCCTCGGACACTCTTCCACTGTAGCTCCCCAGTTTATTGTCTCATAAGCCTAAGGTATGAATAAAGATTAAAGACTAAATGATAAAATATGGCAAAATATGGATAATGGCCAAGTAATTGTTAGTGTTTTGTGAGCTAAAAATGATAACATCAGCAAAAATGAAAGCCACCACAATGAAAAAGTCTAGCTATGAGCTTCCAGATGCCTAGAGAGCTGTCAGTGGGTGGAAAAATTATCAGGGGGTAAGAGAAAACAAATAGCAAGGGGCTAAATTTAAAAACAATACTATCTGTGTTTGTTTATGTCAACTTCACACTAGGTAACCTCAACTAGAGAAACTCAACTGAGGAGTTAACTCCATTCAATTGGTCTGTGAGCAAGTTTAATGGGGTGTTTTCTTGATTAATGATTAATGTGGGAGGACCCAACCCACTGCAGGTGGTACCATTCCAGACAGATGGGCCTGGGTCCCATGAGAAAGCCGAGCAAGTCAGGGAGGCAGTAGGCAGTGCTTTGGTTCTTGCCTCCAGGTTCCTGCCTTGAGCTCTTGCCTTGGTTTCACTTCATGATGTACTGTTAACTTGTAAGCCATGACTTGGTCATGGTGTTATCACAGTGAAAAAAAAAGAAAAAAAGAAAAAAATAGTTACCTTAAATGCCCTCCCCTGATAATAAGATTGATGACTGACTTATATGCCACCGGATAACCCTCATCCAGCAGCTGGTGGAAGTAGAAGAGCAGACACCCACAACTAATCACTGAACTGAACTGGAATCCAGATGCAGAGAAGGATGAGTGAAGAGCAAAGGGGTCCAGACCAGGCTGGTGAAACCCACAGAAACAGCTGACCTGAACATCCGGGAACTCTTGGTCCCCAGACTGATAGCTGGGATACCAGCATGGGACTGATCCAGACCCCAGGAACATGGGTTTCAGTGAGGAAACCTCAGATATCTACGGGACCTCCTGTAGAGTACTTATCCCTAGCATACGTGTGGACTTTGGGAGCCCATTCCACATAGAGGAATACTCCCTGAGCCAAGACACACAGGGGTGGGCCTAGGCCCTATCCCAAAGGATACAATAGACTCTAATGACACCCTATGGAAGGCCTCACCATCCAGGGGGAGCAGAAAGGCTTTGTGATAGGTACGGTTTTAGTTGGGGGTGGTGGTAGGAGAGGATGGAAGGGAGAAGGGAACTGGGATTGTCATGTAAAACAGTCTTGTTTCTAATTCAAAGAAAAAAATCTGCAAAAAACCCAAAACAAAACACACAAGCTGATAGTCTATCAAGAATCAGGTTATTTATAAATGTCTAAATATTTAATAACATGCAGTTTTTCAGATTGGATACTAAAATATAACTATATTACTTGATACCTAAAAGAAACTTACTTACTTTATGTATTTAAAAAGGGCTAAAAGGAAAAGAAAATTTTAAAATAACATGGAAAGACTAAAAGAAATCTATAACTTGCTTAACATTGATGCATTAGACTAAATACAATGACTTATCAATTAAACATAAGGAATTTAATCATGATACCATAGGAGTAGCTAATAAATGAGTTAAAAACACTTGAGACATGGGGATGAAGGCAATGCACCATGATAGCAGTGTGTGGCAGAACCATTCACCTTATATGGCCATGACATGTAAGAAAGGAGGGCTTGAAGTAATGACATCTCCTCCAGAGTCATGACTCCAAAGACAGTAAGACCTTCTATTAGTGTCTATCACTTAAAGGTTCCAACACCTTCCAGTAGTACCATGGGCTGGGATGAACTTTGGCTGGCTTTGCCTTTCTATTTACTCCTGATACTGAGGGCCATGTCATACCAAAAAATTATTTTATTCAACTCCAGCTTGGTAAAGCAACAAATGTTGGGTGTGGGTTACTTTCAGAACCACAGATAAGTTCTAAGCATCTATACCATAAAAGATTCTCTTCTCCCCACTAATAATTAATAACCACTTACACAGCCTGGGAGAATGGAAAACACCTCTTGATCCTGCTGTGGCCTCCTACCCCTAAACAAGGGGATGGTAATGGCCTAGTCTCATGAGGGTCCCTTGTGGGTAATCTCTGCTACTCTGATTCCAAGAAGACAAGAGCTTGCTTGCCTGGGAAACAGTTTACACACCTATTTGTCAAAGATTCCCCTGGTCTTTAGCATAAAGACCAAACCTTGTTGGGCCTCGTTGCTCACATTTGTAATCCCAGCATTTGGAAAGTACAGGTAGGAGGATCAGAAGTTCAAGGTCAGCCTCAGATACTTGGCAAGTTCAAGCGCAGTTAAAGAACCAAAAGACAAAAGCCCCCCATGATCTAAGTTTTCTTTCCAGCTCTACATCTCCTAGCTTTAAGGCATAAATTCTGAATTTTGGTTGCACATTAGAATTACTTAGGAAAAGTGAAAAAATTCATAGTTTTATCCTCTAATGATCATTAAAAAACTGGGGAATGGGCTTCAGGACCCTGAATGTTTCCAAAGCTTCCTAAGTACCATTAGGGTTGGGGACCATTGCTTCAAAGTCTCCAGCCACAACGGACTTTTCCTACTTTCTTCAAACTAGAAGAATTCTCCCAATTCTGCAAAGCTATAGAGTGGCAAACCAGCATTCTATCCTTTCCACCTCCAGCCATGCACCCTTTAAGTTGGTCCAACTCTTCCTTAGAGAAGTCTTCCTTGAACTGCCAAACTAGGTCCAGTATCCCATTTTATGTTTCTACTGCTCCCAATATTTTTGTTTATTTTTAGACTGTAATTTAATTACACATTTCTCTCTCCTTTTCTCCCTTCAAAGCCTCCTATATACCTCCTCCCTAGGCTCTTTCAAATTCATGGCCTCTTTTATCATAAATTGTTGTTGCATGTATGTATTTGTTTGTAAATGGATATATATTCCCAAATATAACTCATTGAGTCCATATAATATTACTTGCATGCATGTTTTCAGGGCTGAGCATTTGGCACTGGACAACCAATTGATGTGCTCTCTCCAATACATTTTTAAACAACATGGTATGTAACATTTCAGTACATATGGCTTTTTTCTTAATGTACCTTACCCATGTCAAATCCTAAAACACATGAGAGCAGAGAACATTGTGGAATTTATTTATAATTATATACAGAACTTAAGGTAAGTGGAGAAACAACAAAAACATATAGAATGACACTCAAGTGAATAAATGAATGGATGCATGTGGGAAACAGTGAAATTATCCTGAGTGATGAAATCAGGTATGAAATGGGATAAAAAGATGAAACGATGTCCGCTTATTTTTTTTTATGAAGCTTGGAAAACCTCATCGAATGCATTCATAGCAAGCCAGTAGGCCAGTTTTCATATTTTCTGTTTTTAACACCTATACCAAGCTAACATTCATGAATAATTTAAACATTTTTAATTATTAGAAATTTCAATTACTTGATTTGATTTATCCATTCAAGTGAAGAAAGAAAATGAAAACCTTGGCATACAACGAATGAAGAAACAAACAACTTCCGAAGCTCTGAAAAGTGCAGTGCTTACCAAGGTACAAAAGCCATCTCTACACATGGAAAATACAACAGAACACAATTGGAGCATCCTCTCAAGGAACTCCTGGGGAGGTGGAAACGGTTTTTGAATTTGGTAGCATGGTGCTTTGATCACTTATTTACTGAAAAATGCAGTTTACTGCAGAACACTGCAGGTGTTCAGTGTGGTGCTTATTATTATGCCAAAGTATTTCTTCTAGAAGTTCATAGATTGTTGAAAATCTTATATTTAAAAAAACTAGAGAATTTTTGTTTAATATCTCCACCCCTCTTTTCTTTAAGATGTGTTAATACTAAAGGACCGTAGTTTTTAATCCAGACTTGGAGTGTCACAAATATTTAGCTCTAATGTTCAATAACTTGCCATTAAGACACTGCCTGGATGATAAAAATCGTAATTTATACATTGAGTGATTACCTAGTTTTTAGGTTTTCTTAAATAATTAGGTACAAAACTGCCTTCACCATGACCCTCCCAATTTCAAAGCTAAGTACTCCTGCTTGAGTGTATACAGTGTTCACTTTATTTCTCTTAAAGACCAGGGCTGATGGCTTAGCTTTTTTCAGTGTGTAAGCAGAGTAGTATGTTTGTTTCCAGTTTCCAATGAAGAGAAGAGGCATTGACAGTCTGTAGACAGCCTTTTCTAAGATTTTGTCCTGGCAGTGAGGCTGGGGTCCCACCTAGTTCAGGAGTGCTTAGCAAACTCCTCCGAGCATGCTCAGTCACGCAGGTGCTCGATCGCAATTCTTTAACTGTTCTGGTTCTTTTTTTTTCCAGTTTGTCAGTGAAACAGTTGGTTTATGGGCATTGGCCGAGGGCATTTAATGCCGTAGCTATAAGACAAATATTATTAACCGCCAGTTTCATACACTGTGTAAAGTTTGGAATAAAAGTTCACAAGTGCATTCAGGGATTTCAACAGTAAAAACCAACAACATTTAAAAAAATAAAGCAAACCGAAAAACCACAAAAAACAATGTTCACATCATCAGACGTTGAATATTTTCTTGTCAAATAATTTATCTTTACTTCCCCAATACCCTTTAGTAAAGGGAAGACAGCGTTTCTCTGCAGTTGTTTGTTGCCATGTGTTTGGTATACTTTTGCAGTCAGTCATTAATAAATTGCTCACACTCTTCACCAAGAGGCTGTGACTTTCGATGCGAGCCCTTCTTTTGTATTACAAGCATGACACCCATTTTTCTGCTACAGGTAGAGTCACTTAACAAAGAAAGGATGCAAATATTTGTCCCTGAGTGCTAGGCACATTGTATTTCAATTGGAGAGCCGAGAGAGGTAGCTTAAGAACGGCTTCTAACGGTAGCAGGCATCTTTCCCCAATCTATATTCACATCAGTTCCATTTTCAAATGAGTCAAATGGGAAGCAGAAGTTAGCCAGTCAGAGCTTAACACCTCTGATTTATGGTCAGAAGTATCTTAATAGGATCATTCATTTTCCTTGGCTCATTCAGAACATCTGATGTTACAAGTTTCTAGAAATGATCGTGTATCCTCTGGTTCTGCAAAAATATAATCTTTATCTCCAAAAGTGACCTTCATATGAGCAGGAAATGAAAGCCAGCTGCTCTTCCTCAGTCACCTTGCCTTGCTTTACTGATGTGTCATAATGGAAATCTTGAAAGCCAGAAAGCTCAGAATTATTATGGTATTTTAATCTTTTTAGGTTAAGTGTGAATGTGAAGGTGGAGGGCAAAAAGCATTAGTTTAGGCCTGGCTTTATGAAATATCTTTTTCTTGTCCTTTTCTCCTTGTCAACTGCTCTGGGATCTCTCGTCTGTAAATCCTCTCTTTAGGAGACTTTCGTGTGCTCAGTCTCTACTTCGTACACTTTGTAAGTGACTGGATTAAGGAGATTGCCTGAAGAACTCTGGGCCCTCCAACCTCCTTCCTACCCTCAACGCCTTCCCTCACTCGGGGCCCTCAGGGCTATGTTTCTACTACGTGTTTTAAAAACATAGATTTACCAATAAACCCCGCTAGCTCTGTATACATGTCCGTTCTCATGGATGTGGACTATCTCAACTGTTGCCGTTCGGGGAAGACAGCTCATGCCGGAATGCAGAAGGGGAAGGTTCACAGCTTTGTAAGCATCACAGGCTTGCTCACTGTCATTCTCAAAAGCTACCATCTTGTCTTTCCGTTGTATCAGGAACTCGAGTTCCCACTCCCAAGCCATTGGAGTAGACCATTTCTCAAGTGCACCCTCCACCTTTGGGACTCCAAAGCAGTCTTTGGTTTTGAGCAGCTCCTAGTAATGAATCGTAGCTTACCTAAGGTGATAATTTTTTATTTCTGAGGTAGAAATAATTGCTAACCTTTTGCTTCTAAATACATGCCAAAGGCAAGTAAAAAATGGAGATTAAGTAAGGAATTCACAGGGATCTTGTAATAATTATAAAATGACCCTTCAATATCACAATTTTTGTTTTAGCTATAAGATCGTGCCCCAGTCATTGTTTCCAAGTATTCACTGAAATTATCTGAAATGACCAGAATTTTTTAGATCTGTCATCCCATATATTCTTTAAAGAGAAAAAAATAGTGTTGATTTTGTTTTCATTTATTATGTTAATAAGTTGTCATTGTAAAAGTATCATATAATGTATAGAAACCAAATTTCAATGCAGCACTCCTAACTGAGGTCACTTTCATAGAAGTTAGATGAGAATTCTGCCTTCTCCTGGGTAGAGTTCATGTAGAAATGGAAATGTGTAGATACAGTACTAAAGTACATTTAATAAATATACAACAAAAGTATATTTCTATCCTAATTCTGTTTTGTTTGCTCATCTTATAGTTGATTTCCTTTCTCTGAGGTTTGTGGACTAAGAGAATTGTCCTGGATTTGGAAACTAGTGTCTGGGCTTTACAAGTGGTCCACACTGCATGAATTGAGCATCCAATACAGTTTAGGGCCTCAAGGAGATATTTTATGATCATATTTAACAGACCACATACCTTTCCCTTTAGGGAGGCCATAAAATTCAGAGGCTATAGGTGCAGATATTAAGCTCAGGTATTCATCTCTCAATTGTAAGCTTGATTTTTCTTTTATTAAGGTCCACCAGTGTGTTTCGGCTACATTCCCTCTGGTGGCCAAAGACTCCCTTCTCTTACATATTTGTTTTTATAATTATGTGGCAATTTTTAAGGAGATGGAATTCCCATATATAAGACTATAACAAGGACCATTTTGTTGTTGCTGCTGCTGAAAATATATGTAGCCGAATTAATGAGATTGTTAATATAAATTCATGAGGCCACAATGTTCGTGGGAGCTTGGCAATAATTGTAAAAGCCAATGGGGAGTTTCCTATGAGTAGAAAAGTCTCTCTTCTAGCTGATAAAAAACTGGGAAGAGAAGAGCCTGGCTTGGGGGCTTTATTTACAAAGGTGGAAAGAAGGTGGGAATAAACCCTTAAATTCACTAGTTACAGCAGAAAGCAGGACTTCCACTTCCCTAGAAGTCATACTCTGAAAGGGGCTGGGGAAGAACGTGCTTTCCTGTGATAGCCACTGTAGGTTAGATGTCCTGTTCCACTAAGCAGGGTTAAGAGTCTGTGTTCTTGTGGGTGCAGTTACACTGGTGCAGCTAGTCTCAGCTAGCCCCTATCTATGCTTAGAAATCCTCATCCAAACACCCACAGCACAGATTATTTGGCCTTTGCTGTCTCTTTGCTATCTTATTCCCATTGCTTACAACCCTCAGGCCTCAGAATCCACTGCTGGCCCTCCCATTGTCCTTGTTCACTGGAATCAACCAAGTTTTTCTCTTTTCCATAAATTGGGCATAACAGGAATCTGGTCTAATTTCACTTTCCCCTTTCTTCTCTCTTCAGAAGCAGAGTCAATGGTCAGCAGTTTTCACTAACATAAATCTTGTTATTGTTTACACCAACTCACCCTTTCTAATGCTATTAGAGTCACAGTGGACACAGACGCCAGAGATCTGCTCATCCTAAAGCTCTAAAACTGGGCCACTTTATGACAACAATAAAGCCTGAGCAGCTGCTTCACCCCTGCCACCATTACTCATTACTTACCATGACTACTGGCATCTTTCTCTTGACCATTCTCTCCTTCCATACCATGTTTGATGGCCACAAAAATATTTGGAGAAATTAAAGAACTAAGATTAGCAATTCTTGGCTCAATCTATCATAACATTCTATGGCTGTCTGTATATCCTATCTGTATCCTTCCTGTTAGTTTCCCATGTATCTATCTATATATCTATATCTACCTACCTACCTATCCATGTGTATCTGTACCTGTGTCCATATCCATATTGTATCTATATCTATAACCCAAGAACTCAGCCTGGTAATCAGGTAGATTTAATCCATCACTGAAAGCAAGAGGAATAAACAAATCATGGTCATCTCCTCCCTGGTAAGGAACTGGCTGTGTCCAAGCCTGAGCAGCAACAGGTTCATGACAGTCAGCTGACCCAGAGTCAAGATGACATCTGCGGCTCCAGAGTCCTGAGGCCTGCTAGACTTCAGCTTTTCCTTACTCCTGTTTGCCTCTGACGTCTTTGAAATTTAAACACACACATACACATGTTCATATTTATTTTTTTAGCAACGTAGTTCACATTCTAAACAATACTATAATAGAGTGATAGAGTGAGTTTACCTAGGGTGGATTTTGAGTTTGGTTTGTTTTGTTCTGAGAAAGGGTCTCACTTATTATGCAGCCCTGGGTGGCCTGGAACTCTCTATGTAACTATAGTGGTCTTGAATTGACAGAGATCTGCCTGCCTGTGCCTCTAGAGTGTTGGGCATGTCCACCATGCCAAGTGAGTTATCTAGCCTTTTTAATTTGTTGAGATTAAAATAAAATCACACCTTCCCATGTGCTCCAACTGTATTCTCTTACAAATTTGTGACTTCTTTTCTCTCTAATGCGGTTACACATATGTGTGTGTTTATTTATTCCTATACATATGTAAGTTCAACCCACTCAGTAGATCTAATGTTACTTGTGTGTGCATAGTTTTAAACAGAAGATATAACGAAAACCCCTGCCCCCAAAACAAATTTAAATAAAAACACCATTGATGGTTAGTGCAATAGAAATTAAGCCTGACTGGTAACTGAAGGTATTCACATTGATCCACTTAATGTTTCTATTTCAGTTTTTACTTGAGAGGGTGGAGAGTTGACTCAGCATTTCAAGAGTTTTCACTGGTCTTGCAGAGAACCTGCGTTCATTTCCCAGCACCTACATATGGCCTCTCTGGGCACCTGCACTCAAAAGCCATAGTTTAAAATAAAATAATCTTTTAAAAATATCATGTCACTTGGAACCATGATGTGGCTTTTTCTCAACAAACAAAAGTAACAGTTTAAGTAGTCTGCATTCATGGGATGAGTGATCTGCACAGTAGTAGTGTCTGGGGGAGTCTTGTCACTTACTTTGCCTAGCTTTGGCTTCTCAACCCAAACAACAAGTAATTCTGGAGGCACCCCATTTGTAACTGGGTTATTTCTGAGAGTTAGTATAATCAATTGTCTGGAATTTGAGGTTTGTTTTTCTATTCCAGAAGTTTGAGGAATGCAGCTCAGTTCTCACCTGGTCAGCAAAAATGCCACTCAAAGGACATTTGGGACTCTGATGCAAGAGCCACAAACACAAACTTCTGTAAGGCTCCTGGCCAGGTGGAGCAGATTCAGAGAGGAGCTGCTACTTCAAAACACAGGTGGATGGATCTTTTCCAGGTCCAGTGTGTTCTTGTTACTATGTTTATAAGATGAAGGAAATGAATTGCTTTCCACTTATGATTAGAGACTGAGGCACTATGCCCAATGGAGCTTTGGACTTGGGGTTTTCTCCATTTGATAACATGTTCTGCAGATGACCTGTTTGTAAATAAACCATTTCTTACTTGGGGAATCACTTTTAGGATGCATGAGCTTCCTGCTCTCAGGAATGGGTGTACAAGGGAGTGCACTGACAGGCTCATCTACACGAAAGGGCAGCTGGGACTCCAATCTTCACATACAATCATTATGTTTGAAACAGCGATAATAAGATCTTGAGACTTAGCCAAAAAGAAAAAGGTAAACATCCTAAAAATTCAAATTTATTTGGGAAATGAACTTTAATCTCTTTATTTTGAATGGACTAAAACCATTTAATATCTTCTAGAAATTTCTTTGTTTTTGCATAAAGGAAAGCACAGTCACAAGTCTGATGTTATGGATGTAGTCAACAGCAGTTAGCTTCAAAATGAGGATGGATTAAAATTTACTGGTCTCCAAACGGAAAAGGAAAAGTTAAAAATCAGTTTTCTGCAACCCCTTAATATAAAAATAAAAACTCTAGGATTATCCCAAATATCAGAATGGAAATGTCGGTTTATTTACACTCAGCCCCAAGCCCTCTCTGTATCAATGACTGTGGATATGAATCCTATCTAAAAAGACAATCCGTTTGTACGGGAACAACAGCAGAGAGCATGAGTCCTGTTGGGTCATTTGTCTTGTGCTACATGTCTTGGTGTCCTCCCCCAGTCATCCCCCCAGCAAGTTCGAGCAAGGCTCTTCTCAGACCCTAGAGTGAGTTCTGAGGGGCTGAAGAGGGGGAGGCACAGGGCCACATATGAAGTAACCTTATCCCAACATTCAGATCTTTGTGTTTGAGAGTATTAACCAGATTACAGGTCATAATCTATAAAAGATCCCCTGCTAGTGCCTGGCTTGACTTCCTTCCAGATGAATTCTCTTCAAACAAATCCTGTATCACAATCATACTCTGTTTTGTGTCTAGAGCCAAAGAGAAAAAAATATGCATGTAGAAAGACAAGTATCCACCACAGAGGCTAAAAGGCTGGATGATGGCACTCCACGTTTATCACCACTGGGGAGAAATTGTTCCTGTAAAGGAAGCCAATTGCAACATTTAGGATGAAGTAATTCATCTACTGATTCCTCATTCCACTTGGACTTTCCATTCCCTTTGTGCTTTTTTTTTTTTTAATGGATGCCCTGTTTGAATGTGTCTAGATAAGAACATAACTTATTTATTGGCACTCAAAGCTTTTTATAAGTTTAATATGATTTATGGATTTTTAATAATTGCTCTAATTGTTTCTTTACATGAGTTACTTCTTTTTTCAATAGCTAGATTTCATTTGCTTTATTATAGCAAATGAATGAAAGAGAAAATGAGGTTTAAATAAAAACTAACTCCACTTCGCCTCAGAGAATCCTCCTACTCTAGAGCCACACTGACAGGGGCACACTATTATTTTCAAGGGGACAGAATTCTGGAATTAATCTGTTATTATTTGTTATTTCAGCTGGTAGGCAGAATATTTTTTCAGAAAGCACTTTTAAAAACTTTTAAAAATATCCATTCTCATTGGACAGTTCTGGGGTGAAAAAAAAACTGTAATTAGGTTTACTTGCCAAATATCCTATTTTGGGAGAGCAATTTTTTCTTTCACAAAACTTTTTTTTTTTCAATCCACAGAATATCTTTGAAACTCAATGAGCATTTAGTATCCTCGGATTTGGAGCTTGTTTCTAGATCAAGTAATCCATTGAAATCTTTGGATTAATTCCAAGGCTACTTAGAGCCAACAAAAAGGGTGTTAGCTTCTAGATAAACACCCTTTAGACTGTCTTAGTCAGGGTTCCTATTTCTGTGATAAAACACCATTACCAAAAACAACTTGTAGAGAGAAGGGTTTGTTTCAGTATAGGGTTCCTTAGCACAGTCCATCATTGGGGGAAGTCAGGACAGGAACTGAAGCAGGACAGGGTGCTGGAGGCAGCAGCTGAGGCAGAGGCCATGGAGGAGTGCTGTGTACTGGCTTGCTCCCCATGGATTGCTCAGCTTGCTTTCTTATCGAACCCAGGACCACATGGCCAGGGTGGCACTACCCACAAAGGGCCAAGTCCTTCTATATCAATCATCAATCCAGAAAATGTATTAAGGGTTTCCTGAAGGCCAATCTGATGTGCGTTGGGGTCTATATTCTCAATTGAGGTTCCCTCTTCCCAGGTGACTCTAGATTGTGACAAATTGACACAAAACTAGCCAGCCCAGACTAGAAATTGTCACCTTTTCTCCCAGCATGTCTCAGCTGCACAACATAGATTCCTGCCCTGGAATGGTGCTGTGTATGCCTCTTTCAAGTCCTTTCTGGTCCATTTCTGCTATTTCATGATGCTCTTATCACTGATTCTAAGTCTCTTTCCTGCCTTACTCACTCTCAGGTAGATCTCCAAGCCTCCTCTAGCTCTGCTTACCCTTAAATAGAAGCCAACAAGCCACAAAGCCTGTGCAGAGTGAGGGAGCTGCCACCCTTGCATATAGATGTCCTCATCCCCGCTGTACTCCATCATCAACCTTGGCCCTCCAGGTACCAGACTGTCCAATGCTCTCCAGAAATGGTTGTTTTAAGTCCTCCATCTCCTAGTCTGGTAAGATTTGTTCCCACCTCATCCAAACCTCTTGATTTAATAATAGCATTATCATTTAATTTATGTCTTATTCTTTGGACCATGTGGCTCAGACTTGTAACCCCAGTACTTGAGAGATAGCAGGAGAAGTATACCATGAGTTTGAGCGTCAATACCCCTCTCTGCTCTGTTGACTATATTCCATAACCATCCATTGACAAGTAGCTCACTCAAGCTACATTTGGCCCAGGTAGTCTGTCTCCTGTAAAATTGTTTGGAAGTGAATTCATTTCGCTGCAAGATATCTGGTCCAAAAATGTGGCTAATTAAACACATCTGTATTTAAATGTAATAGAAAAGATCCAAAGAGGTAGAAGAGTCCACAGGGACCTTACAGATGAAGGGTATTTCTTTGTCCTTGTGTTCCTTGGAAAGCAAGGAACTATCTAAGTGTGGGAAATGAACTGTGTGAAAGATCAAACACTGGAAGAACAAAAATTGACAAGAGTCACATAGTGGTGTGTCTCTGCTGTGGTCTGACTTGCCGCATGCGTCTTTCCAGGGAAACCTAGCTCTTTCCCTTTTCACCCTACTTGTCCATGTTCCTTAATCGTGAACCCACTAGAAAGGTGTATGTTCTCATGCCCTCTGGAATATCTGTACCAGCGGGGAGGGGAGGGACCTCTGCAGTTGTTTAAGCAGAGCAAGTCTCCCTCCCATCCCTCCCATATGCCCTTAAGTATTCACTTTGTTTTCTGGCTGCATTGGGGCTGACATTTAAAATCTAGTGATCAATTATTTGAAAAGAATTGCTGTTTGACAACTCACGGGCTGATTTGATTTCTTAAAAAAAAAAAAAAAAAAGCCAGCTTCATCTGAGTTGATAGAATCAAAAGTCATGACTTCAGTAGTGTTTTTCCTAATTTAATTTGCATAAAATCACCAGTGGTTGCTTGTCAAACATGAGGTTCCTGAGCCTGATCTTTATAGATTGTGATTCAGAAGTTCAGAGTACTGAAGCAGAACCTGTGTTATATCAACACTCAGAAGGGAGGACTTTCTAGCTCTCCCTTTGGGAAGCACTAGAATGTAAAAGATCCCATATAAAGGACTAGTAAAACTTGTAATTAGACAAATTACATACATTACAGGGAACATTTCAATTACCAGTACCGCACTCCCAATCAAATTCATTTAAACAAAGCCAGTGTAGATGTCAGAGTCATGGACCTGGAAAGTGCAGAGACAGACCTGGCTTCAGCATCATAGAACCATCTGCTGCTTTCAAAGGATGTCATAAAACTTGATTTATTTCCATCTCTTGAAAGTGTTTTCTTGTTCCAGTACTCTGCTTCCTTCAAGAATTTTTCCAAGAGCTGGCAAGATGGCCACCAGCCATTCTGTGCTGCTAGATAAAGCCGCCATGACAGCCATGTCACATTCCCCAAGTCAATTTCCACAGCAAGTGGAAGAATGCCAGGCCTCAGTGTGTCATCCAGGCTCGGTGTGTCATCTCCCCTCCCCAAATAAGAGAATGCAAGAGGGAATACTATGACATGTGGAAAAGGTTGGGATGTGGGACAGGTCAGATCTAAGCCCCGTGAGAGCTGATGATGGTGCAGCAATGTGTTCACCCTTTCAACAAAAACCAGCATCTGGATCATAGACCTAAGTGTGATTCCTTAGACATTTGATGTTAGTAGGTGCTATTAAAGTCAAAATCTCCTTAAGGACTTGGACACATAGATAATCTTACATTTCAGCTTCCTGGTGGCAGAGTACTGAAACTGTTTCTATGGAATACCTGCTTGGCAAATGCAGTTAGTGTTGATTGTTAGCTTAGCTCTTCAAGAGAGGAGAAGAGGTGCCATGCAAATGGTTTCTATGAATTCAAGTCCATTAGATGGTTAGTATTGAACCAGAACCACTGACTATGAAGACAAGGTGATAAACTGATTAAGGGGGAAAAATGTGCTAAAATCTCACCAATTTGAGGAGAGGGGCAAAAGATGTGGAATTAAAAACAAACCACAGAAATAATGGAGTCAATTAGAAGAAGAAGATGCATTCTAAGAGCAGCGTGTACTGCTCAAGACAGGACTGTGAGAGGAACCCCCGGTACAGGAACCTGGGCAGGTGAGAGACAGGGTGACAGGAGAGAGGACTGAAACTCTGTCATGCTTTAGACACCCACACAATGATGCTGCTGTGGGTGGGAGGCTTACAAATAACCACTAGTTTTTCTCAGTTAGAATGTGCTGTGGAATGATTACAGGAAACGTCTCTGTGTCGCATCTGAAGGCAAGGCTGAGCAGGATGAGAAGAAAAAGCCAGTGTCAGTGAGGGGCCTGACATGAGAGCTGCGGCCTCCATAGGTCTCATTTGATCCCAGTTTTATGTGATTCCAAACCAAATGTGTCTCTTCTGTAAATTCTTTCTAATCAGTCACACTCCAAGGTTCAGTTGAATGTGAACGATATAGGCCCCTCTTCCAGGCTTGCTGTCTGATCTGGTTTGGAGGGAGCCCTGCACTCCAGTGACCATGGCTCGGCTCAGGACAACAGGAAAGAACCCAGGCATCCTTTTTTTCTGTTTGGAATAACTTATCATCAGCGCCTTTATGACCAAAAGTTTAAACTAAAATGTCTAAAAATAATGAACATTACTAGCCTCATGAAACTCTAATTTTTTATTATTTATTCATTGGAATTTTAAGATTTCAAAAACTGGCAAAATGCCAAGGTGATATTATTAACAAAAGTCCCCAGTAATCAAATGTTCTGTCAGAATTGTGTGGTTTTTTTTAATACAATTATTTGAGTTACATGATGCATATATTCACATTCTAAATTGCTCCTCTAAAGGACTCCTCATGGTGGTATGTTTCTAGACACTTTTAAGAATGAGTTGACCAGCCTGGCAGTGGTGGTGCACGCCTTTAATCCCAGCACCTGGGAGGCAAAGACAGGAGGATCTCTGTGAGTTTGAGGCCAGCCTGGCCTACAAAAGTGAGTTCCAGGGCAGCCAGGGCTACACAGAGAAACCCTGACTTGAAAAACAAAGAAACAGGATGTTTTGACAATATGCTCTTCTCAGGGAAAGCAAGTTCAATGAAACTATGGTGAATTAGACACCAAGAAAAAGGCATGAATGTGCATAAAAGTGACTTCAAGAACTAGATACAGGATGACATCAGTATGTTGGCAAGAAGTGGAGACACAGCAAGGCTAGACTGTCTGATGCTCAGCCTCAGGTCAAACAGATGAAGATGGAGATAAATGCAAAAGCTACAGCATCAAATAGCGCCTGATGAGCTGTGGGATTTTCATGGGTTTCTGGTTTATAGTAGGTGTTTATTTTATGTGCAGGATTCCTTTTTTTCTCTTCTTTTTCTTTTCCTTTTTTTGGTTTTTCACGATGGGGTTTCTTTGTGTAGCTCTGTAGAGCAGGTTGGCCTCGAACTCACAGAGATTCACCTGTCTCTGCCACCCAAGTGCCACCACCACCAGGACCCTTTTTCTTTTTTTATTTACTCTTTTTTGTCATTTTTATTTCAAAACAATCTTTTCTCATTTTACATAACAATACTAATTCCCACTCCCTGCCCTCCTCCTGTTCTCCCACCTTCCCCCATCCCACCCCACCTCCACTCCTATTAAATAGGATCCCTATTTAACTTTCTTCTCTTCTAAAACAAGCTCTCATCTCTGTCAGTCCCAATTTTGCTCCAACCCAGAGATAAAGAGAGGAGCACTGTTTCCCCAAACAAGCTGGGATGACAACTGTCCTGACCAAGTGTCATTTGCATTGTCAGGATGGCTTTGGGTCAGGAAGCAAGAGCCTTATGGTGTAGCTCAGTTGGGAACCTCTTAGGTTTCCCTTGTGCACACCTGGCTTGGGCAGCAATCCTGGAGTAACCTGGGGCCCAGAATATGTGAAGAGAGCTCTATTAAATGGATAAGGACCCTACTCCTTAATCATGTGAGCTCTAATTCAGCTTTCTCACTGATTCCCAGTCAACAATCCTCTTCTGGTACCTACAGAAGCAAGTTTACCTTACCGACATTCCAGCCTCTGAGACACTGTTCCAGCCTTCTCATGATGGTGGCATTAGAGTCTCCATCTTATTCTACAGCCTATGCTCTACTACCACCTTCATGGCTTCAGTATTTCTGGTGACTGTGCAACTACCTCACCTCATATCTTCTCATTCATCACTCAAGTGCTTCGTCCCCACAACTGATCACCTAGGGCTTCCCTACTTCCTAAACATGAACCAGGAGTCTGTTGTTATTACTATTATTTGTGAAACAACCTTTCTCCTTCTTAATTTCCTCCAGTTTCCATGTCTATTGTGCCTTCTGATACCTGCATTCCTTTACTCTTCATCCTGACAGCATCAATCTGCTGCCCTGAACCCCCACCCACAAGGATGGACAACTCAATATGGTCAACCACACCAGTGGCAACACAGCATGGTTTCAAACCCCCATGCTTCCTTTACCTACTGTCTTCTTTCCTTGTTTTTGATCATCACCAAGGTTCAGGAGCAAAGTTCTCAAAATACATACTGAACTCAACTACACATTTATGCCCACTCATCTCTGCTTAAATATCAATCTTAGTTTTAGGTTCTAGATTCTCCGGGCAAGCCCATTCCCTGCCCCCATTGTTTACATTTCCCATAGTCCACCTCTAATCTCTTGTGTTTATTCTCAGAGATGCCTCCACCACCTACTTTACTGAAAAATATCACAACATGACGCGTTCCCTTAAATTCTCATATTTCCACCTAAAAATTATATATACCTTTATCAAATCATTTTTTTTCATTTCTGAGAAAAAATAAACCACTGACGTATGGGCCTAATCCCACCCTTAAAGTAATAATTTTTAAATGAAATGCAATAGGTCCTAAGCAGAACTCCCTATTCAACTCTCTGTCAGAATGCAGTATGCTCAGTGTCCCCTACTCTTTACCAGGCATTTTCCTTTAGTTTATCACTGTCACACTGGATCAACCAGTGGTTAATTGCAATGCTGTTACCTCCAGAAAAGTGTATTTATTATCCTGGTGTCTCCTGGAGAGTTCACCCCCACAACCTATCTGAATCAGAGCTTTAGCTTCCTCACTGCCTTTGGCAGGCTGTCTCCCTCTTTCCTCACTGACAGCTTGGTCACTAAGGGATTGATCCTTAAGCAGGATTTCAGTGATGATCAAGCTTCTCCCATAGCTACACGTGTCTCCCACATGGGAGGCGCATGCTTCTGAGTAATACTGTAGCTGTTGCCTGCCATATCTTTCTCCTCCCTTTGGATCATCCTTTCTCTTTGCTCATTCCCCCCACATGACATCAGCTTCTCATCTTTCCCTTCTCCTCATACCCACACTGTTGCTAGCATATTTCACTCTACTATTTCTGTTATTATTTACTTATTTCCTGTGTTTGTGACTTGTCTTTAGGAGAGTAGATGCTCTTAAGAACAACACCTCATTTTATCACAGGTACTTCTTAGCTCCAGTGTTGGTGGCCACTCGTTCAATGCCTCAGACATCTTCTGACTTCATTGCAATGAGTCAGACCTTTGTGTTTGAAAATGTAATCCACACGTGCATGTCTGCATCTCAAACACAGATCAGTTCTTCAGAATTTCTATCTGGAATGAGGCGACATAACTCATTCCTCTCTCCGTCCTGGTTGTGCTGACCTAGCATCCCAGGAATCTTGGAGGATGAGAACCATCCCTGCCTGTGCAGGGCCAGCTGAGCACTGTGCCAAAATACTCGTCCAAACTATGTAGAAGATGAAAGGGCACAGATGCAGCTTGTGTCCACACATCGTAAACACTCAGTATGTGGAACTGTAACTTAGATTTCTAGAGAGTTGTTAGGCAGCAATGCTTTTGAAATTTAACTTAAAATCTAACCTTTATTTGAAATTTTCATGAATCATAACTAAAACATAAGATCATAACTTTGGTTGTATTTTATGGAGAGTTAAGACTCATTAGTGTCAAAAATAATATAAGCAAGTGATACCATACATCTCTTCTTTAAAAAAAAAATTGAAAAACATTAACCTGGCCCAGTCTCCATCCCTATGCAAGACTCCTCCCAGACAGCCACGGCCTGTACTTTCAATAATGCTTCCTGCATGACTTGGAGTACCACATTCCCTGAGGCAGCCTGCTTCATTTGGAAGCACATTCCATGTTTGCAAGTCTTCATTGCTTTATCTTACCTGAGTCACATACCCAGTCAAATGCTGGGGCCAAGGCATGCAGATGAGTAAACAGGGTGTGTGTACAGACAGTAGAGAATGGTGACGGCTGTGGTGATAGGAGCCTTGACTTCCTAGAGCAGATGTCTCCTGCTGCCATGAATGAAAGAGCCTAAGGTGTTGTATCTCACTGTGCTACAAGGGGAGGCCAAAAGTCCAGATAGGGTTGGGGCACTTTTGGGACTTCTTAAATGAGCAACTAATTCAAAATACAGCTAAAACATGATGGTAAGTAAATAAGAACTGCACAGAGAAGCAAAGAAAAGCAAAACAAAACAAACAGCAAACAAGAAAAAAAGAATGAAGAAACCAATCTATGAGCCAAGCTCCACTTTTTAACATAATTGCTGCCTCAAAATTTCACCTTTATTTTAAAAAATTAATCCTCCATAGCAATGTGTTAGAAGTCAAGAGAGAAGACTATTTACTGTTCTCCATGCTGACCATGGTCTTTTCTAAATCCCTTGTCTTTTGAAGTTTGAACTTAACCAAAGTTAAGTTCAAAATTAATAACACATCCTGAACTGAGAGAGCAATGGCTTGGGGTTCCTTGATGTAAACCAGTGGTTCTCAAGTTTCCCAGTGCTGCCACCCTTTTTTAATACAGTTCCTAGTGTTGTGGTGACCCCCAACCATAAAATTATTTTCATTCATAACTGTAACTTGCTACTGTTATGACTCAAATATCTGTGTTTTCCGATAGTTTTAGGTGACACCTGAGAAAAGGTTCTCTGCCCCTCAAAAGGGTCCAGACCCACAGGTTGAGAGCCACTGACACAAAGAATCTATTTCTATTCTGTTGTTTACTTAGTTCTAGTCTATTGTGGTAATTTTCATTTGGAAAATCTACCTTGTAGCCTCTAGCCTACCAGTTTTGTCAATAACAAATTCTATATGTGTAACTTCCATGCCCTCATTTAAATAAAGAATTAAAAATAAGTTGAATCTTCCCATAACCAAATACCCATTTCATGGTAAGGCCAATATTACACCACCTGGACTTCCAGTTGGTGCCTTTCAGTCACTTGTTAATGGTCTTTAGATCTTTGGAAAATATTATCCAGTCTGCTAAGATTACCGTGTCATCTTCCATGCTATATTTCTCTTTCTTGATGAGAATGAATCAAAGGTCGACAACTATTTGTTGAAATGAAAGTACATTGTCCAAATAGTTTTCCTCATTTGTTAACTTAATTCCAACTAAAACCCAGGCAAGGTTGCTACCCCTGTTTCACATAACAAAAATAGCTTTGGTGGCTTCCTTCATATTGTCTTTCACAAAAGCAGCCTCTGAGTGCCACTCCTAGTCAGGGAGCATGGTATGGTGGGCATCCCTGGAGTGGTGCCTTGCTGCAACCCTGAGGGAGGTTAACTGACAGTGAGACCCCAAAACATCTCTGCCACTCTACGAGCTCCCGGTAGGCACAGGCCAGGCTTCAGAACAACAGAAAAGCCCTGGCTAGTGATGTCAGAATGCATTTCTTTGATAAATATTTTGGTAACATTTGAACTTATATAGGAAATTATAATTTGGTTATAAAATCAATTTTTAATCTTAGAAATGGTGGGTAGCCCCAGAGAAAAATCTAAATATTGTCAACATTCCATTTCTATTATTCAGTTACCCTGGGTAACCCTCTCTCTCTACTGTAGTGGAGATTTAGAGCAGACCTTGGACAGGCTTCATAAAGGACCAGATTATAAACATTTGAAACTTGCCGGTTTCATATGCTCTATGCACATACACTTTCCCCACCCCACCCCCAGCAGTTTCAAATGTTTTAAAAGCTGGTGATTTTATAAGCAGGTAGACGGGGCCCCTCTCTTGTGTGTGTGTGGTTTTTCGATTTTTTGACACCGTGCCCTATAGTTTTTAGACATCAGAAGAATCTTCAAATAATGGAAGGGAACAAGTACTAGAATGTTCCCCTACTTCAGACCGGAAAACTACAGAAGGAAGTCATTTGCCCAAGTTTGCATGATAATTTTGCTCTTATAAAGATCTTGTTTCTTAGACCTGTGTCTCATATGCAATGGAGCGGGGACTTAAACACCACCTGCACACAGGGACCGTTTGCCTCTATGGAGGGGAACAGAACTTCTGCCTCGAGTTTCCTTTTGTGTCACAGAGCACAGCTGCAGAAGTGAATCCTTGCTGTATTTTGGAATGATAAAATGGTGTGGAGGTATTTTAAATAGCATGCCAAAAATGTCTTCATGAGCACAAAATAGACAAAGTCCAAGACATTACTGTTTAAAGTCGTGTCGTTCTGCACAAAATTTTCTTTCTAAATGTTTGGCAGTCTCAACTCCAGCTTTTTCCGTGTTCCAGCGAGTGTCATTTTTAAGGTAGTTTTTAAAATCCACACACCCATTGTCTTTACCTTTCCCTTTATTTTGCCCTTACTTTCTGGTGCTGATGGTGATTTCACTGGAGACTTTAAACTCCTGTCCATTTTATTAAGTCTTGCATTTTCTTCCATATTTAAACTGAAAAATTGATGATTGTTTTCATAAAAGCTATAAATTATCATTAACCTGTATTTTCCTTTTAATTGGAGTTTTTACTGCCTTGCAGTATTTGTGGTCTAGTAGAGGTTTCTTTGGGAATTCTGATTTCAATGATGCTTTTATGAAATAAGGCCTGAAAAACACTTCTCTTGTGGCCTTTGATGGTGAGGTGAGAAAGAAGAAAAAGAGAAAGGTGAGCAGAGTCATGATTCCAGGATGTTCTCACCAATTCAGAAACTAGAGGTCACTTTAGAGTAGAGCAGAGGGGCCCTTCAGACTTAAATGTAAAGTAAATTGTGGTATCTGTGAATTCAACTTGCTAAGTTGCATTCCACTGGCCAGAAAATGAGCAAAGCTGCATAGCAGTGTATCTCCTTCCTTCTGTGTGTGTTACATGCTGAAGGAGGAAGGCCCAGAGCTAAGAGGATTTGACTATACAAAGAGTCCTTCAAATCCAGTGTCTGAATGTCTTTGTCTTTCTTCCATTAGTTTCTTCTCACTGGGCTTTGTGCAAATGCTTCTGTCACCAGGTGCTTTAGTTTTGGCTGGGTGAGTATCAAATAACTGAGGCAGCATCCTCTTACCTAGAAGAGGTTTATAGCCAGTGTGCTGGCACACAACTATACCACACCTATGTTTGTTCTACCAGAGGCTGAGAAAGGAACATGACTTTAGTTAGAGACCAACCTAGCCAAGAGCAAGATTCTGTCTCAAAAAGAAAAGAAAACAAATAAACAAACAACAGTAACTCAAAGATTTTTTTCAAAGATATTTTATAACTATAAAGCAGTATATAAAAAATAAATCACAGGATTTCAGACCTAGAATTCTATATTAAATTAGACAAAGAAAATGTGTGAGAACTATATTTAGGTAGTATTATATGAAACTCACAAACTATAGTTTACTTAATAAATTTTAAGTATTCTTTAAAGCCTATGCTTTTTCAGTTTAGTTCTTTCATTTTACACAAGCCAAATGTGAATGTTTGTTAACTATTCCATAACATGACTTAAAAACTTGGAGTTTTAAATCTCATCATGAAGATACAGTATTTTAAACAATTTGACCTCCACCCCAGTTCTAAGCCTTCTTTAAATTAAAAAAATCCCTCTAATTTTAAGTATTGATTTTCCTGCCTTGATGTTCTTAGCATGACAGTCTAAGCACTAGGATACACTTCCATAAAGTGGAAATAATAGGAAACACCATTTACAGTAAAACAAGCATCACTTTCATCAGCAGTAAGTTGTGATGAAAATAGAATACAGTGTGCAGTAGGTTCTAGTATACATGGAGGGGGGGTTCCATAGGATGTTTTAGACCAACTCTTTTAAAAGGGGTGAGCTGTCAATACAATCAAGGAGCTTGGTGGCTATGGTTTTCATTTTTTCATATGTTCAAGATAAAATTGCCACTTAGTTGGTATCTAGTGAGCAAGTCCCATGGGCCCAGAGAAAGGTGCCTCTATTATTAGCTCACTGGGAACACTGTGTAGACTGCTTCATCATGGAGACCTGCCAATCAGGACCAGTGAGGGCACCCCAGATGTTTTCCATATAACAACAAACCACTATTTATTCAGAAAGGACTGATTTAATCCAAAAGTTTCATTCCTATAAAGAGTAGACAGATGCTTGGAAGGAAACAATGTAGGTGAGTTTAGAAATACTGATTCAGAGCATGCCATGGCAGACAGTAAAGAGGGTTCAGATTTTTTTTTTCAGTGATGATGTGTATATCTGAAATTTTACAAGCTATATTCTATAACCAGCACCAACTCAAGGACCAGAGCTTTGCCCGCATCCCCTGACCCTCATCCCCTGAGCTATTCTTTGTCACATCTTAAAATCAGTCACTTCCTGTCTTCCACCACGGTGCAATTTTGTCTCTTTTGAAACTATTTCTATGAATTGACATGTTTGTATGTCCCTTTCGGGTGTGGCTTCCTTTGCAGAATGTACAGTAGGTGAGATTTGGCCATGAGGTCTGCATGTTCCATCCTTCTAATTATAGTGTGAGTGTGTCTTTATTTGATTATTCTACTGTGCATAGTTTTGGGGGATTCAGCACTGTGAGACTCATATGAATATTCTATGAACATTCTCCTGCATGCCTGTCAGTTAGGGGAGCTGTGTTCTGTTGGTGTTTCAGGATGGAGGAATGGCTGGGCCACGGGACATGCATATGTTTAGATTTATTATACGATGCCAGCCTCCCAGCCTCCTTTCACCAACTGTAGTCCTGCCAGCAGTGGCTGAGACTTGCTCCACACAGCTGGTGATACTTGATCTCCTCAGTCCTTTTTATTTTAATTATTCTAAAATATGTAGAAATATACTGTTTCCACTTGCGTTTTCCCAATGATCATGATGGTAAAGGCAAACACTCATTACCACAGTCATCAGGGCCTCATAATGATTTGAACTGATGTGGAAATCGAACGTAAACAATACAAACTTATTGTTTGTCTTTTTACCCAAACTTACCGAGTGGCCACAGAAAGACAGTAGCAGCCTGCTGGTTTTCACTTATGATCAGGCACATCGTGACTGAACTTAAGACTTAGAAGACAATGTTGAGGTTGCCTGTGCAACTGTTTCTCACCAGTGATCCTGAGGTATTAACTGAATCAGGCATTAAATTCAATTTTATCTGAAAAGAATTGTTTCTGGTGGAATGAGCTGATGTGACAACTGCATGCCCTTCTAGATATTTCTGCAAGCCAACTCTGGGCTGACCAGAGTTACTTGCTTTCCTGGATCTCTATTCTTTACCAATGAAGTGAGAGATTCCATAGATCTTAACTCTTTTCCCACAAAGCCACCCAGAATGTTACCCCAATAAGAATGGCTGTATTCTGTGACTTATCAAGCAACACAGACTTGAGTTGCTATGAATGGATGTGTTTTGTATTCTTGAATTGCTCTTCCCTGGCTTGTTCTGACTTGGTGCTGAATGCTGGTCAATGGACAGACTCAGCAGCTTTTGACCTGTGTCCTGTACTGTCCCACTGGGATACACACAGGCCCATCAATTTCACAGTCACCCCACGCACATCCACTTTACCCCTCAGCCACAATCTTGTTTGTAAATTTGTGCCTCTTCTCATTTCATAGTTACCTCCAGTCTCTACCCTAGCTTCATTCCCACCACTATGTTACTGCTGGCTACCCTCCCACCAGTCACGTTGATGTCACTCTGCCTTCTACCAGAGCTGTTTTCTAAAGAATCCATAGTCCTATTCTCCTTTTCACCAATCTGTCTACATCTTACACCCCTGTATTAGGGTCTGATCACACCACAGTCTTGCTAATCAAAATGAAAGCACCTTTGATGATACTCTGTGGGAAATAAGTCAGTCCAAGTTCTATGACTTGACATTCTAGGTCCTTAAAATGTAAGGACCACTTCCCTCCCTCCCTGCCTGCCTGCCTGCCTGCCTGCCTGCCTGCCTGCCTGCCTCCCTCCCTCCCTCCCTCCTCCCTCCCACCTCCTCCTCCTCCTTTCCTCCCTCCCTCTCTTCCCTTCTGCTGTTCCTTCTTTCCACCATGCCACACTCTCCCTCTCCCTTCTCTTTCCTTCATTTCTTCTTTCTACTCTTTCCATCCATTTATCCTTCCTTCTTAAACAGCCTCCGTATGTAACCAGATTATTCCAAGTGAGGAATTACAGGTATATGCCACCGTAGCTGGTCTCAGTATTTCTGGAAATTTTAAAATAATTTATCACATGTAAAAAAAGAAAACTGTGTTTTCTTTATAATGGAACGACAGTGTACTATTTTCTCAGGCTTTATTCACTGAATAAGTTTCCTTTCTTTGTTTTCCATGCGGTTAACATTTGTAGTTACAAATCTTTGCAATAGTAGTTCTTAAAACACATTGTGATCTACTTGCAGCTATACCATCACAAATATAAAGGATGCCCTGAAAATGAACAATGGAGCTGTATTACATGCAAGTTTGAGGAAATCAAATTTATTTTACAAAGCAGATGCCCGGAGAGCTGCCAAACATGGTGTGGATAAAGGGATACATTCTCCTTGCTGCTCATGCTCAAGTGGGTTCCAATCTTGGCATTTTTGTCCTTTGCATTGAATATAACTGACACTCTGGGCTGTGTCATACTGAGCATATGACTGACAATTATGTTGCTTTTGGAAAAATCTTGAAAATGTCACAGAACTTTATCATAAAAATCCATATCAAATGGATTTTTTAAAAATCTATTCTAAAAAATATAATGTAAACCAAATGACACTTATCAACATGTTATCCCTGAAATGTAGTTTTTTCAATAGTTCATAAGACTTTTTCTAGAAAGTAAAAGATTATAAATAATCTATTACTCATTTGTGTAAAGATTCACCTCTTCTAAGGGCATTCTTATGAACACAACCATCTCTCAAAAATGTAGCTTCTAATTTAACCATTGGATCTAAAGGTAGTGGTTGTATCAAGGTAGAAAAGTCCTCTTGAAATTCTTTGCAACAATTAAGTAAATAGAAATAGACAAAGTACTTTCCAAAGTGCGTTCCCTCTTACCACATCCCAGATTTTATAAAAACATTTTAAAGAATAGGAATGAGCTGAACAAAAGAAGGAGCAAGCCACATGAAGAAAAATGGATAAGGATTAGACACTTTCTGTACTTGGTTCAAAACTGTATTTTTTATTTTGTCCTTAATTAATGCTAAATTGGAGTGTGAAGCCCACGTGAGTCACTCTTCCTCACTAGCTCCATTATCCAGGATTACTGGTATTAAATGCTGAATTAGCATTAGATGACTGCTATTGTTTATAAATTAATTTTTCCAGTTTCTGTGAGTTCTGTGAATTTAAGCATTGTGTAATCTCCCTCTTACTCTCAAGGGGTACACATTGTTACAGTGAGACTCTGGCTTAAACTTCAGACTTAGCAAAATGGGATTTGTGCTCAGGTGGCCTTGTGACCTTAAAACAGTCACTCAACCTTCACTGACTCTCTTTTCCCCCTTTTGTGTCAATTACATTTCTCCCTTACCTTTCTTCCCTCCAATCTTACCAAATACCCTTTCCCATTCTCATTCAAATTCATAGACCCTTCTTACATTAATTGTTGTTATATGCATATATGTATTCATGTGTGCAAGTATATTTCTGAAAAAGGGCTTGATCCTGCCTCAACTTAATGGGCCAGGCTTTGTTGACCCCCCTTGGGAACCCTTACCCTGTGGGAAGAATGAATGGGGCTTGGGCAGAGCAGAGGAGGAGGGAGTAAGAGGAGAGGTGAGAGGTAGAGATGTGCTTGGAACGAAAAATAAAATAAAATAAAATAAACTTAAAAAATAATACCTGCCAGGCAGTGGTGGCACACGACTTTAATCCCAGCACTCGGGAGGCAGAGGCAGGCAGATCTCTGTGAGTTCAAGAAGAGCAAGTTACAGGACAGCCTCCCAAGCCACAGAGAAACCCTGTCTGGAAAAACAAAACAAAAACAAAAACAAAAAAACAAAACAAAACAAAAAAACCACAAATACATTCCTGAGTATAGCTTATGTCCATATAATTTTACTTGTATGTATATTTTTCAGGGCTCTCAAATTGGCACTAAACAATCAATTGATTTGCTCTTATCTGGTGAAAACCACCTCCCCCACTCCCAGCATTCCCCAGTTGCCTATAGTTCTTGGTGTAGGGTTGAGGCCTCATGGGCTTTTCCCCATCGTGGCCTGTTCATCAGTGCCATCCTTGTTTAGATCACATTTAGGCAGTTATTTTGTAAGCTGACTCTCTTACAAAGGAAGGGATTGGACCAGAGGCTATCTAAAGTCTTTCTATTTCCAGTGTTAAGGCTCTTCTCTGGGTTCATACTGAGATTCTCTCTGCAGACCACTGCTGCAGAGCCTGCCGTTCCTCTACCGATTTTATGTTAAGAATCTTCCATTTGAGAGCTAGGGAGTACTCAGTCAGTAAACACCTTGCTTTGCAAGCATTCAAACCTAAATGTGATCCCCAAAACTTACATAAAAATCCTGGGCATAGTGATGGCAGATGCTTTCAGCTCCAGTGCTGGGCAAGTGGACATAGCTAACTCCTTGAGTTGACTGGCCAGCCAGTTTAGCCTAATTGGTGAGCTTCAGACTAATAAGGGACTCTGTTTCAAAGGAGGTTGGTGACATTGCTGAGGATGACATTCATGGGTGACATTCATGTGCATCCCCTCAACACACACAGTCCCCCCCACACACACACACATAAAACTCCACCTAAACCCAGCTCTAACAATCTGAAGCCACAATAGCATTTTGTTGGCTCATATAAGTAAATTCATAGACTTAGGTTTTGAATTCAGAAGGGATTCCAGAACTCTAAAATGTGACATCAAAACATAGCTTATTGGGGTTTCTGTTATTCTCTCAGTTCCACTGTGCCGTGTCTTGGCTTTGTTTTTAGTAGGACTTTCTCTGAGGACTCGAGGCTCACAACCTCTATACACCAAGCAATAGCAGTGAAGAAAAAAGGCACATGGTGCTCCAACCAAATCAAAAGTGTCAGGTCTGAGTCACATTTTTTTTTTTGAGTGGATGGGGTGAGTGAACACGGTGAAGGTGGGCATTACCACCTAAGCATAAAGAAAGGCTGAGTTATTGCTGCTGTTAGGACCAAAGAAACACAGGTCCCTAACAGCCCAGCCACTGAATATTGGGAAACATTCCTTTACACTGTGTGAAGATATGTCACTGTGATTGGTTTAATAAAAAGCTGAATGGCCAACATCAAGGCAGGAAGAAATTAGGTAAGACTTCTGGAGACAGAGAGATTTCCGGGAAGAAGAAAGGAGTTACTGGCTGGATAAATGGGGGGAAAGACATGCAGGAGGAGAGGTAAAAGCCATGATTTACATGGCAGCACATAGATGAATAGAAATGGGTTAATTTAAGTAAAAAGAGCTAGTGGGACAAGCCTAAGCTATAGGCTGAGCTTTCATAATTAATAGTAAGAGTCTGTGTTGTCCTTTTATGAGCTGGTAACTCAAAGAAAAATCCACCTTCAATTTGGCCCTTCTTTGTGTTATACATGTCTTCCCCCCAACCTCCCCCCTCAGTTCCAGCTCCTAGAAGAGCAAGAGTCAGGTTTGTTCACCTCTCATTCTTATGTTAAACCCATCACCGTCCTTTGGAATGAGAAGAAAGATTTATTCAGGAAATAATGAAGAATGGCAGCTGTTGAGGTGTGACACTCCAATGACCAAGTTCCAGCTGCAGTGATTTTTGAGACTTATCACCACACTTAGGCCAAGGCCATGCACTCCCAATAGCCATTCCCAGGTAAGAAGTTGCAGGATCTAGCTGTTTCCGGCCATGTTGACTCCATGAAATCAGTTCTCATTGTGAGCTTCCCATAGGGTTGGCCAAGGTTTCGTCGTGTCCCAGTAGTAATAATGGTCTCCTCAAGGACTTGCTTCTCCCTTCCTCTTTGTACTTTCACATCTGCTTGCCAGACTGAAAGCATTTCTATTTTTCCAAGCTTGCTTCCTTTCCCTTCATCTTGTGCAGGTTTTACCCCTCCCAGAATACAGTACACCCTCTACATCTTAGTATCTGTAATCCTGGAGTATACACTGACTTAACAATGGCCTCGGTTCATGGGAAACTCATCTGGCATTGAGAATCCACTGTGGTTGGCAGACAGAGCACACAGAATTGCTAGCAGAAGGCGGTGACTCCACTGGTAAACTTTTAAGGGAGAGGGGGAATAGCCCCATTGCTATGATTCAGGATTTGATGTCAGGGATGGGTGGGGAATAATGAGGACAGTGATTTGGGCTTGCTGGTAATAGATTGTCTTAAAACCTGCTAAAGGACAATTAAAAACTAAGAGGATGTAACAAACTGCAAGCTAAGTGGCAAGCCTGGGGAGCCTCTTTATTGATACAGAAAGCAGTCTTTATCTTCTCAATGGGGAAGGAGGAAAAGACTGGAAACTACTCCAAGGGAATGCATTTGTTGAGCTTCAGGGGTGATGGAACACCCAGTGGACACAGATGGAGCCGGCAAATCAGGAAGCCTGGCATAGGGGGTATGTCTGATGACACTGGCTGCCCAGACTCCTCTGAGCCTCCGGAGTTTATGTGGGGAAGGGAACTCACCTGACTCTGTTACAATAAATCTTTCCGCCAAAAGCCGCCGAGCCCCACCGCCACGTGTGCGCTTTACGCCAGCCGCCCGCCCAAGTTAGGGCCCAAATTAATACACAGAAACTTGTATTAGGTTTAAATGCTGCTTGGCCAATGACTAGGAATCTCATCTGTTAGCTCAGTCTTTATTATCATAAATCTATATATTTTTATAAGACTTATCTTATAGAGGATGCCTTTCGCTGGCACCCTCTCTTGCCGTTGGCTCATATCCTGCTGCTGAAGGAGGCGAAGGGGAAAGGGACACTTTCTGTTTCTCCTTACTTCAATATTAGTCTCCTTGCTATATCACTTCCTGCCTGGATCACCACTTCTCTACTACATTTCCCAGAATCCTCTTTGACTCCTAGCCTGTCTAACTTGCTGTATCATTGGCCAAACAAGTACTTTATTCAATAATCAATAAGATGAACATACACATTACATTCCCCATCATGACTCTACTGAGAACTAAAACTTGCCCCATAGGGAAGACCCTGCAGAGGCTCTGCCCAGCATGGCATCTGGCTGCCATGTTGATAACCAATATACTCTTATCTTTGCTGGCTCCTTGCTGGGATTAAAGGTGTGTGCCACCACCACCCAGCTATTCTATTTTTTCTTCCCCTTTTTTTCCCACAAGCCTATGTATATCTTTAAACATTGTTTTTAAATGTTTGTTTTCATTTAAATGGGGTTGGTTATAAATGGTAATGAAAACCCTTCTTTTTATTTAGACAGAAAAGAGAAGATGATGGGGAGGTCCTTCTGTGTATGTTTATCTTCTTATTGGTTGTTGAATAAAGCACTGTTTGGCCAATGAGGCAGCAAGTTAGGCAGGACTAGGAGTCGAGGAGGATTCTGGGAAATGTAGTAAAGAAGTTTTGTGATCAGGCAGGAAGTGACATAGCAGGAATACTCATATATAAGCAAGGACAAGAAGAAAGTCGTCCCTTTTCTCTTACTCTTCCTCCTGGTCTCTGCTCTGGAGTCGCCATGTGTTCTGCCAGCAAGAAAGGGCACCAGCAGAAGGTGTCTTCAATAAGATAAGTCTTATAAAATATATAGATTTATGATAATTAAGACTGAGCTAGCAGATGAGAAATCCTAGTCATTGGCCAAACAGCATTTGTACCTAATATAAGTCTCTGTGTGTTACTTGGTACCATAAAGTGGCAGCGGGCAGAACTTGGGCAGCTTGGAGTAAGACTTATTGTTACAGCTCACCTAACAGAGAAAGCAGACACATCCAAAAGTTTTCAGCGAGTCAGGGCCTACCACCAGAAGCTTGCAAAGTACAGCTAGAGTTGGACTTTCAGGTTTTGGCAGAGACCAACATATGGTAAGAGGGAGGTCATGGACTCAGGGGATTCCTGGGCAAAGACCTCAGTGCACAATATGTAGCCTCTTTATTTAACAAATATGCTCCTTCCTATTTTAATCAAGAAAGAGGAACAGTAAAAATCTGTATCCACATGATATGAACAATTATATACATTGGCAATTTTGACTCAGGCTCTCTAATCTCTATTGTAATCCTAAGAGGTCTGGGATTTGAGCATGCACCCATAAGTTTCTTTGAGCTGTAAAGATAAGACTTCCCACACTCAGAGATACGGCTTAAGTCCTAATATCAGGGGCCAGGTCTAGTTTGCCTGTGTAAGACACCTGGCTGCCTGGACCCTCTGGGGAAGAACCTATGATTTTGTTCTGTGAGACCAGTGGTACACAGAGGAATAATGGACTTTTATAGCAAGCCCTGGTTGAATCTCAATGCAGGCTCCTGTGATTTTGAAAAATGTCTAAGCCTTCTACAGTGGAGAAAAAAAAAAGGTAGTTTTGGAAAAGCAGGAAGAAAGGCTGGAGAGATGGCTCAGCAGGTAAGGGCTCTTTGAGAGGACCGAGTTTGTTTCCTTGGCACCCACACCCGGCAGCTCACAACCACGAGTAACTCCAGCTCCAAGAGACACCCAGCACCTTCTTCTGGCCTCCATGGGCACCCATGCCTGAGTAAATGAAAATCCAAATCTTGCTGGATGTGGTGGTGCATATGTTTATCACCCAGAGGGTAGAGGCAAGTAGAGTTCTTATGAGTTCTATGCAGCCTGTGTTACATAGTGAGATTCTGTCTTTCAAAACCAACAGACAGAATCACACAAAGCATTCTGACCTATGGAGAAGATGAGTGGAAGCAAGGACTGAAGAGAGGGGACAGTGATAAATACCAGTTGCCAGAACACTGTGCTTTCCAAGGGGAGTCTTGAGATCCTGGGTGGCTGGCTGCTCCTGAAGCTGCATGCCATAGTGGGTCTCATGGCACAGGGTGGTCCGTGGCCTCAAAGGACTTCCAAACATGGGTCTGCAAAAAAGAATTTGCCCTTCTTGTTCAGCTCTGTGGAGTGTATACAGTTGACAGTGTCCTGACACCAGTTCCTTCTCAGTTGTTAAGTGTTTGATCAGATTACATTCTTCCCCAGTGGCCCTCCAGCAGGGACAGAGAATGATGGGACCTGGGTGACCACTTCTGTCCTGCATGGAAACACACACACACACACACACACACACACACACACACACACACACACACACACACACAGTGACTATCCAGTGCTTACAGTCCGAATCCCAGGCCTGCTTCTTGCCCACTTGTCTTTCACCAACCCCAGATCTATATCTTGGCCTAATGGCTGTCCTTTCCAGGGCCTGCTTCTTTTCTCTCTTTTTTTGGCATCCCCAGTCTCCTCACTCACCAGAAACTCCTACCTTCCTACCTTCAATTCCCAGTTATGGTTTTCAATAAAATAACAATATAATTCTAATTTGGGGCCAAAATTTTCTTTTCTGGTTTTCTTTTTTTTTTTTTTTTTTTTTTTTTTTTTTTTTTTTTTTTGAGACAGGGATTCTCTGTATTGCTTTGGAGCCTGTCCTGCAACTCGCTTGGTAGACCAGGCTGGCCTTGAACTCACAAAGATCTGCCAGCCTCTGCCTCCTGAGTGCTGGGATTAAAGGAGTGCGCCACCAGCGCCCGGCTGGGCCAAAACCTTTGTAGCCCATCACCACAAGAGCAGTTGGACTTTCCTTCACACAGATTCTTGGAAATTGTTAACCAAGCAAGTGGCCTGGTCACATAGATCAGTAATCCCAGAATGGCATTTGCCCCATTTCTCAAAACCGCAGCACCAGGCAGAGCTTTGCGGTGAATAGATTACTTAAGAGAGTCCTCCCACACCAGCCCTTTCCACAGTCTGTTCTGTCTCTGGGAAAGGAAAAGGTTTTCTTTGGCATCTTCCTGTCTCCTTCCTGCAAGTGTCCTAGAGGACTTTCTGATCAGGTACTTGGGAGCACAGGTAAGCCACCAGCAGTGGGAGACATGGCTACTCCAGTATGAGGCATATAAGTATGCCTCTTTAGGCAGTGTTTCACTGGTTGGTCTGAAGTTAAAGACTCCACCTTTTACTTGGAAGTATTTGCTAGGCTTTCCTCTGCCCCAGTGGTATCTCTGCAAAAACTTTGAAAGCATTTTCTTTCCCTGATACTCAGTGAACACCGATTCAAAGAGAGATTTGGTTTCCTTTTTATTCTCCTCTCTTGCCCCTGCCCCAGTCGACTTAGTCTTTTCCTGTCACTTTTATTAAAGCCGTATTCAAGTTCAGAAGGCTAAGAGAATTTTTCTTTTAAAAGAGAAAGCTGGCCTAAAAGCCAGTTTTATATTTTTCCCTGAGCACTCGAGAGTCTAATCTTTTTCCCATTTAAAATGAGAAAGAGTTTAGTAAGAAATTGACTTGATGTTCGGACAGAAGCTTTGGGAAGCTCCAATCTCGGTGACAGTTTAACAAACCAATCTTGCTCCCTGGCTGTCTAAATATGAAACAGGACCTTTCCCTGCAGGCTCTCTGGACAGGAAGCATGGGAAGCAGAGTCTCCAAAGAAGACACCCCCGGTTCTCTATTTGCCCTGAGTTTGCACTTCCCTCCTGCCCTCACAGAATCTTGGGTCCTGGCAACATATTCCCTGCCCCTTTTAAAAGTAGAACTGGGGGGCAAAGGGGTGACGGTTGCCTTAGAAAGAGTTGCTCTAGTTGTAGAGTCAGTGCAACTCCCAAATTGGTAATATTTATAGAAATTCCTTGAAATGTGCAGTTTTAAAAAAAGAATGGCTCATGTTCTTAAATTTTCTTTTCTTTTCTTTTCTTTTCTTTTTTTTTAACAGGAAACCAATGTCATATATTTTTGTTGGCTCCATAGAGATCTTGCTTCAGAGAAAGTAATACAGTGTTACTTTACTTATTGTTACTTTACTTATTGGTCACCAAGAGTAACCCATGCTGTTGGCCTCAGACTTAAGTAAAACCTAAATGCCTACAGGGCATTTAAGTTGGCTCTGTTCTCTGTCTTTTAACATGTGATGGTTGACAATTTGCTTTTCTAGCAAGTTCTCAGGTAAAAATGTTGCCACTGGTCTGGGTACTCCAGTAATGGCAGATCCATGGCACTGCTATTTCCCATTTTGAAGAGGGAAAGGGCTAGAATGCCTATGGGTATTTGTAATTTAAACTTGATTGCTGTGGTTATTTCATATCTAACTAAGCAAGCTTAATGGGGAAAGTTAAACAGTCTGGTGTTTTTGAAGATCCATAATTAGAAAGATATTGAGACTGGCATTTATCATGAATCTGGTCAGTAGCAGTACATTCCGTTATGTTTTTACTTGCAACCAATTGTTTATAAAATAACAACTGAAGCTGAATGATAAAGGCTTCAAGGAAAATTCTTTAATTGTCTCATACTTAACTGAGTTTATAGCATTTTATGAAGTTTATTTATTTTTTAACCCATGAAAGTGAGCCAATAAAATGTACTTCACAGGGCTGTTAAGGGGGAGGTACTAAAGAAAGAGTTTATATAGAGAATGACTAACAGCAACTAACCAATAGTAGATGATCAAGAAATATTAAATTTTCACTTTTAGTTCTTTACATTTTAACACCCTTAATTATTTGTGGGCATTAAAAAACAGGGTTTTTTTTTCCTATGCTGCAAAGTCAGAGAAATAGAAGGGAAGACACAAAATTATTAAATATGGGATTATCCCATTAAATAATGTAAGAGTTGGAATTGAGGATTCAAATCTTTTTACAAAATAAAAAATAGAACAGAAAACAATATCTTCAATAAAAACCATGTATGATATTTAGATAATTACTATAAACTCTATTTCTTCTCCTCTTCCTCCTCTTTTTCTTCTTCTTCCTCTTTGACAAGATTACAAGTGTTGCCCCACTAGCTTTAAAATCTGGGACTACAGAGGAAACTCTTGCCTCAGCTTCCCCAAGTAGCAGGTGCATTCAACCATGTCTGGCTACTCAAATGTTTAATTGATGCTTTTCTCAAATCCATGTAGTGTTAATAAGAGAAAATGTTGTATGTTAGGTACTGTGCTAAACACTTCTTGCATTTATGGGCTATTTCCTCCTAAAACTCTCTGGGATTGTCTTTCCTGAATTTGTGAGTATTTATGATTGATTGATACCTTTTGTACTTATATTAAGAGCTCCATATGCGGAAGCGCTCTATTTCTCACACTGTCTGATGTTTAGATGAACACTTGGTATGTGGTAGGTATTCAGAGTGTATTGGAGAAGAGAATTTCACACATCAGTGAATTAGTGGACAGAAACCTTCAAGAGTTAGGTAATTTCTCCCACCCACTTGACTGGTATTAACCTGGGTGCTTAGACCTAAGTTATCTGTCTCCTGACCCCTGATATACACTGTGGAACATGGACTTTTCTAAACTCCTTAGAAGAAGTCTGGATCATTGTTAACTTTCAAATGGTAAGAACAGTGGTATGATTGTAGGGAGACACTGTAGCCCCGCCTCCTAGTAGCCTGGACAGGTGTGCGGGACACCTGTGAGGGTGTGGTGAGAGGAAGTCTAAGGTGAAGCAGAACGGTTCTTAAGGGAGCGCACACACGTGGAGAGTCTCTTCTCCCTTCTCCCTTCTCTCTGGCCCGGCAGCGTTGCTGCCCCTGGCATGCTTTGGTTTGCGCTTGGCTGGTGTTATCTGAATAAAGAAACCTTAGCCATACGGACTTCGGATTGATCTCTTCAGTATGATATCAGAAAGGACTTGGTAAAAAGCTGATTGTGTGATTGAAGGGGGAAGCTATATGCTCATGAGATAACTCAGTGAATAAAGTTCTTGTATCCTAGTCTAATGGCATGAGTTCAATTCCCAAAACATGCCCATGGCAGAAGGAGAGAACTGACTCCTGCAAGTTGTTCTCTGATTTTCACATATGCTCTGTGTCATTTGAGCACACACACACACACACACACACACACACACACACACACACACACACACACACACACGGGATAAGGGGAGTAATAAATAAATGTATTATTTTAAAGGTAAACTTGTAATTTAAATTTTAGAAACAAATAAAGTTGAAGATTAAAAGCTGGAACCAGGCATTCTGTGGAACTGTGTCTGATCTTCATGCAAAAGGGGTGGTAGCAACCCCACTAAAGACTCAAAGGCTTGCATTCAGAGCTTGGCTGACTCCAACCTTCCTCTACCAACAAGGCTATGGTAATAGAGCAATCCTGATCCTCAGTACTTGTCCTTCATGGTCTGGATATATAATGAAAACAGCAATAGGAAGCCACATTGTTGCACAATCACTTTTTGTATCTTCACCCAAGTTTACATTCCATACCATTCATCAGATGAAACTATCTTACCATACAAAATTTCTTATGCCAGAATTCGTAGAAATGGATCATCTTTCCTTTAAAAGAGCTACTCCTAAGTCTCATGACAATCATGAATCTATCTCTACCTGCTTTTTAGGAGAAGCCTTTTGATTTTGTGATTACCAGATATAAAATAAATGTTGTGAATGTGTAGTGTGAATTCTAATTGCTCTTAATAAAAAAAACCCAGAGTCAGATATTGGGGTTAATGTTGAAGATCAAAGAAGCAACATAGCCAGTTGCTTCTTACCTCTACCAATGCTCAGACCAAAGGGGCAATCCTATCCACAGACTGCATCCTCAGACTGCACTGAGCTCCTGTCTCCTCCCAACTCTCTCTCCTAAACATGTCCCTCCTGTCTCTATCTCCTTAGAGTTAGGATTAAAGGTGTGTTACTCCAAGTGCTAGGATCATCTTTGTGTGAGCTCTGTTTCTCTTTTAGACTGGATCAATCTTGTGTAGCCCAAAGTGTCCTTGAACTAACAAAGATCAGTCTGCCTTTGTCTCCCGGAGTGCTGGGATTCAAGGTACATAGCACCACTGCCTGTCCTCTATGGCTGACTAGTGTGGCTAACTTTGCACTCTGATCTTCAGGCAAGCTTTATTTGTTAGATCATAAACAAAATGTCACTACATGGGTGTCTCCTTGTTAACTTGCAGATAGATTGCTTTCTAATATCTTAGCTTTGAATTAAGTGGATCTGTGTCTGTTTATGTCTAGTGAATTTTTAAAACCAACTGTCCTTTTTCTTCCACAGTATTTAAACATGCATTTATACCACAGCATGTCTTCCAGCCAGTGGTGATCATGTGACTACATCTTACCCAAAGATATCTGAAGAACATACCACTTCCAAATAGGTTCATTGGAGGAATATGCATGACTTCTTTCTCCATTCATAGTTCCTCTACACTGCTGTTTCCATGTGGGGTGTGGACATTTTGCAGTCTAGATGAGAGTATTTGCTGTACTTTTGATATGATAGAACAGGACAGAAGGAGGACAGGTTCTTTGGTACAGAGTAACCTGCCCGGTGCAATTACCATAAGAAAGAAACAAACTTTAGTTTCATATGAGGAACTATTTAACTTATGCTTCCATTACACAAAGCTAAGATGATTTGACACACTGTGAATCTTCTATACTATTTAGCCTTCATTTTGCTAATTTTAAAACCATATTTTATTTTATTGTAGTAATACAATTTGCATACTAGATAACACTGTAATAGAATGATCTGGTATCATTTTTAACAGCAGAAATAGAAATATACCACATCACCGAACCCCTCCCTCTAAACAGGTTTTAAAACATCACCTTTTATAAGTGGGTCAGTCAACGAGACAAATGTACTCGGTGACTAATGTGTCTAGCTCCTACTGCGTTGACGGCCACTGAAAATCAAGAGTAAGCCCTATTTTCACAGCCACTAACTCAGTTGAATAAATCATGGTGGATTCTTTTGTAATGCAAAATGGATCTTGCCATGCTAATAAACAGGAAGTTGAATTCATAGATCCATCATGAAAAAAAAAAAAAAACAGGGAAAGGAAAGGTATGATGGAGTTGAAGCAAACAAATACAGAAGCTTACCATATGGTCTTTCATGATAGTTACATGCTTCTACCTGAACTCTGGGCTTCCCCTTCACCTATCTTACCCCATCTTCATCTCTTTTCTAAATGTGTGGACTTTGCACATGTCTAAAGCTTCTTACATACATGCCCATAGGCATTATTGGCTAGAGTGTACATCTGAGGGAGGACATAGGGTTCTCTTTCTGAGTTTGGGTTATGTCAGTTAATGTCAGACTCTCCAGATCCATCTGAAGTTTCACAGTTTCAGTTTTCTTTAGAGGTGAATGATGTATTTTTCCCCCAAAACTTTGAATTGAGAAAAATCATAATATGCCAAGATCTCTAGCTGTGAGGAAATTTACAGGAGAACATAGTTTGCATCACTTATTCAAACCAAACAAAATAAGACTGGAAAACTTTCAAATTTGAACAGTTGGTTTAGATGCCTTCCCTTAAAAATTATTATACTTCAAGAATCCTCATTGAGCGCATAATGATCATTGGTGATAGCCACCTAAATCATTTTTAGAAGAGATCACTCTCAGACAAATTAAGAATTAAAACAGAGTTATAGTGGTGTCTTAGCACTGTGAAAATGTGCACAGATAACGTTTCTATGATACACATTTTTTTTTCTTCATTCCTCTAAGAACACGGAACATCTGTTACTAGAAATCAGTATCTTAGGCACTGATTCTTCTATAACTTTCACCAAATGTATAACCGACAGAGGAGGTAGAGTTCTTGGACAGGATTATACTACTTATATCAACTGAGCAAGTGTCCATGACTAGCCCCCTCTTTGGTATGGTCTTTGATTCTCAGTCACTCATGTGCAGAGCTCTACCCCTAGAAGAAACCAGTTACACTCCTACTAGCTCTGTAGTTTGAGCAGCTGTCCAGGGTACTTAAATGAAATTATTCTAAATACTAAAATCATAGAGTTCCCTCACTCTCTTTTAGGCAAATTGAAGATAGCTTACATGATAATTCAGTTTGTCTTTCATTTTGAACAAGACTCTGAAATCCTTTGTGATAAGCAATAAGGAGACTTATGTGTGTTTTCTTATGAAGGCCGTGTTAGAAGGATTGCACAACACATTGAGAAGTGCACTGTGATGTTTTGCTCATGGTATAGAAATGACATGGTAAAACATGATATCTATATAGATTATGAACTCGAACACATACCCAGTGCAAAATGTCTTCCAATCTGCATTCTTAAAAGGTGCTCTTCTACTTAGATAAAATCCACCTCAAATTAGAAAAGCTCAGCCTCTCAGAGATAGCCATCTTCATATGATGGCCAATCTCTTTCTGACATGGAACTTAATCTAGCTCCTATGTCAATCTTTCTGGGGAACCATTTGACTCTGAAAGCTCACCCTTTCATTGGAGAACAGAGCAAAAACCAGCTTCTGTCACCAGATAGTCAACAGTAAGTATTGCAATACGATGGTCAAAACTGCATCCCCCACTCAAACGATATAAAAGAACAATGGATTTCCCATGTCCCTTTCCTTGCCTCATGATACCATCTTCATTCATTCATTCATTTATTCATTCATTCTTTTTTTTTTTGGTTTTTCGAGACAGGGTTTCTCTGTGTAGCTTTGGATCCTATCCTGGCACTCGCTCTGGAGACCAGGCTGGCCTTGAACTCACAGAGGTTCGCCAGCCTCTGCCTCTGAGTGCTGGGATTAAAGGTGTGTGCCACCAACACCCGACTTTCTTTCTTTCTTTCTTTCTTTCTTTCTTTCTGTTCTTCCTTTCTTTCTAGGTGCTAAGATCAAGCCTGAGGCCCCACAAACCCTGAACAAAGCACTCATTTCTGATCTTTACATAAAATGGAAATCCTAACTATAACATTGTAAACAACATATTCATGACTTGATAATAAAACAATATATAACTGTTGTTGGTAATAATTCTTTGGAAAATGGCAAGGAGGAATTTCAAACATCTTATTTAATTATTATAGTAATAACTATTTAAGGCTGCAGTTCTTCAAATGTGGGTTGAGGAAAACAACTTTTATAATATAAAGGTATTTGCCATTTTCACTTGTGGATAATTGCACTCATTATATCAAAGCCATGGTGAATAAATGTGCCAGGAGATTAGTGGGAGTCAGGGTAGCTGACACTGTACTTCTGGTCTTTACATAATTCCCTGATCTACAGTAAAAAGTGATACCATTCACTATGCTAAAAAAAACAAAAAACCAATAAAAACTGGATATTCAGCTGTTAATATTTGACTCTGCCATTTTTTTCTTTAAAATGAGGAAAACATGTCTTTTACATTCAGAGATAATAATTGACCATATTAATTTGTCAATAGCAATATTTAAACTTTCAATGAAAATTAGAATGTTAGGAAACTTTCATCAGTTTGAGCATGGCAGCTTCTCAGTGCATGCTTTCTGGGAAAGCTGGTAAAGATGTTTTAAATGTGACTATTATTTTTCTACATCGAGCAACAAAATATGTCAATATTTAGAAGGCTACATAACACAATTAGTCAAAGTTTTTTAAATAATCATTGTATAAATGTACAAAATTACACATATATGAAAATATGATCATATGCATGAATTTTAATGACATAATATAAAAGTTTCTCAATATGATTCAAGATTTCAGGTCATAACTAACTTTTAAAGAAATTACTTTGTTAGTGCCTAAGAGATGACTCAGCAGTTAAGAGCACTTGCTGTGCCTGCAGAGGACTGAGCTTTGGTTCCTCAAATCCATGTGGCAGCTGAGGACTGCCTATAGTATAAGTTCCAGTGGGCCCAGTGTGCTCTTCTGGCTTCTTCAAGTACTAGTCACCCAATTGGCATAACCCTGTGCAGACACATACACGTAAAATAAAAACAAATTAATCTTTTTTAAAAAAGTAATCTTGAATTTTTGTGTAGTAGTTAAGAGGAATGCATACTTATCTGACAAGGCTATAAAACTTAGCATCTACCCAATCACATAACTGTGTGATCTAGAATTTCTCAACCTTTGACCCCAACAACATTATATAGTATAATGAGTACTCAAGGGATAGAAGCATCTAAAAGTTTCCTATTAAGCCAGACTTTAGGGAAAACCCAAAATGTTAAAAAAATAGCACTCTTCTATTTCTTGTTTCATGTAAAATTAATTTCTCTTTAAAATGTTATTTGTTACATGACTAGTTTGCCATTGCTATTTCAGATGAACTAATAAATTCCTATGTATATGTTTTAGTTTTGAATATAACAAAATACTGATAAATATGATGAAAATTATCCAAATTGTTAGGTTGGTATTTAAGAATTAAAGGGGAGTAGAGATACAAATGTATGTGAGTACTCAAGAGTGCTCCAATGAATGGCATAGTTTGAGGTGACTGGTTACATATTTGTAGCCTGGTAGACACTGGGACTGGAAGCTGTTTCACAGTCAGGATTTCCATGGTGGTCAGAATGGAGACTGAGGTCTATTTCCAGCTCTGGAGGAAATATGGGCTTCCTGGTCTGCCTAGGAGTGCATTAAATGACAATCATGTGAACCTGCCCCATAAGGCTTCCTATAAATACCAGATACCTACCACGGTGTGATAAGTGTCAGGAGACTCAGTCTAAATAGGCCGCTTCACCAGCTGGATAGAGCAAAACCTCTCAGCAACAGCTACTCCTGCTAGAGATTTTAGAAACCATGACTAGGATGCTTGCTCACAAGTAGATCAGGACAATGGCCTTTCTGACTACTGTCCTCTCTCTCTGGTTCCTTACTAGTGCTGTCATCTGCCCCACCTTTCTTCTACATTGCATCTTGTTTGGCTCATTTGGATTGTTGCAGTAGAGATGGCAGGGACCAGGGAAATGAAGGGAGTCCTCACCAAGATCTTAGTGACAACAGTTATCTTTACTCTTATGTATTAATTGAGCAGATTTGCAATAAAACTCAGATAGCCTTGTTTCTAGGAGTAGCCAGTAGAATGTCTGTTACCTGATTTGTATTTCCAATTTGTGAATTTATTTATGTCATGCCTGTAGACTTCCTACATACTGAAACTCACTGTCTTTTGAATAAAAATAAAACTTCAGGTTTCTGGAAAAGAGCTCCCAGCTTTAAGAAACACTTGAGGCGTTTTTATCTGGAATCTTCCTTGACTTTGATTTCAAGCATCTTCTAGCGTTTAGGATAAATAATTGTTTAGATGTGTCAACATTCATAAATAGAATGTGTGAATATTTCATAACTCGCTTGGGCAATCACCAAGACATTCTCCATCTCTATGACAGAAATCTTGAAATGCAGCACTTGGATTGTTTTCCTGGGAGTGACCACCTTTCCTGAGTAATTAACATGGATCCAGCGCCAGGGACTGTGTGATGACAATCCTTTGAAAACAGTGTGACTGTTTTTACAGATAAAGGAACTGAGACTTAGAATACATAAATTTAAGCCACCCTGTCCATGCTTTGTCATTGTCTCATCTGCTTTAATCCCAGCCCTCATCCCCAATACCACACTTATACCACACACAAGTCTCTTGCATTGCTTTGGATGCTTTCCTTGGTTTGTGGTTTAACATAGTACTTCTGCTAACATATCAGGTTGCCGAGGACAAAGAGTTTAGAGCACTGGCCCTTCACCACTCAGAGTGTAGCAAAGTCAAGATCTACTGTCATGAACACAGGATAGCTCTCAGTTAAGGTGCTTAGACCAAACACATCATCACCACCAAGCACCTTTTTAGAGATGCAGAGTATGGTCCCCGTCCTGGAGTGGATTTACAAAATAAGATTCAATACAAGTGACACCCAGAAACTTGTGTTTTAATAAGCCCTTCTTCTAATTCTGATGTCTGAGAGCCATCCTGTAGGTGATGGGATATAACAGGTTAATTTTTAATAGAAACAGAAGAGTTGACTCAGCATGGAGCTTAATGAAACTATTTGTTTGATTTGCTGTGTGATTAGGTTTATATAATACCCTATCCTCCCCAGAATGAAAAATTCATGTCAAAATCTTCTAGTGCAGTAGATTCCATTTAGAAAAAGAAATTCAGAGCAATTAAGTACCCTTATAATCACTCTGACCTTAAAGGAATACTTTTGTAATCAGTAAGAGCAATCTGTGAAGGAGAGTCCATTGGTTACATGAGTATGTTCACCTGGACTAACCAGAATCAAAAGTTGCAGTTAACAAGATCTATACTTTCCATGGGAGCAAACATGGGCTGGGATATGTGACTTGAGCACCAACTTTCTTTCCTGGTAGCCCCATGAGGTTTGAGTTGGGCTAACAGCAAGAAAATAGAACCAGTGACTGAGGCCTCCTATTCACAGGTAGACTTTTAAGCCACTTCCTGGAGAATTAGCTTGCTTTCAACTCCAAAATCGAAGACCCTGGCATGAGAAATTAAGCAACATCTTGTTGTTTCTGAACAAATTAATGTAACACACCCAGAGAACTTTGTTACTTTGGGTTTAAGAATAACTTCACTTTTCAGTATCTGTCTGCAGTGCTTCTCAATAACTGCTGCCTCCAAACTTAGTAAAATACATAGATTTCTGAATTATTTCCCCACTCACTATTTTTCTAAGTACTGCCATCTCCACTGCCTGTTATTGAGTCTTTTAAAGCTCTAAAAGTATTTCCTTCTCTTGTAAATAAATCATGTATATTTTTAGTTACATATTTACAAGGTTCTCTGAGAATTTAATATACTAATTGAAGTGATTTCAATGTGTGACCTATCTAGTATTAAGATGAAAAATACTCAGAAATCGTCATATATGTTATAGAGACATCTGTATGTTGTAAACAGTGATTTATTAGATATAGTCTCTTAATTTTTTAGTTGCCCTCCTAGAAAATCAAGAATTACCATATTGCTAGGTTTGTTATTTTTTTCTTCCTCTGACATTATTGTTTTGCTTTTCAATGGACTAGAGAACACATTAATAGCATGGAAAATTTAGCAATAAGAGCCCAAATTCAATTTGGATTGAGGAGCAAAGATAGAAAATTGAATCAAATATTTAACCCCTCTACACAATGTAAAATCTTCCTCGCATGGTGTGGCTGGGCCACAGTATCAGCTCATGGCTGCTCTACAATGAGTCCTACCTACCAAATTGTTGTATATTATCATTTCATCTTCTTTACAGAAAAGAAATCTCCTATTACAGTATCATCATTTCAATAAATCACCCATTTCAAAGCAAATCATTTCTTTCACTTGTTCATTGGGCATAGAATTTTGGCAAAACAAGGCAAAAATTAGATGCAGTCAAGCTGTGTAGGCTTTACTCTCCTACCTGTCACTGGCAGCTTCTAATGGCAGTTTTTACTGCCAAATGTCCAAAGAATGGATACTTTTAACATAAAAGCAAAAGACTCAGTTGTACAGTTGTACAGTGAACAGAAATGAAGATGCAAATCTGTGGACATATATTGCATGTATATATCCAGGGCTACAACATTGTAAGATCCTTCTCTGTATTTTTATATGTACTAATATGTAGATTTGGGTGGGGAGCATAAAATGAGAAAGCCTGTGGTTTTGTGTTTACTGGAGTCCTTCTGCTTGGGTAGAAGCCAGGACAACTTTCAAAATATTTCAAAACAGCTGCCAGCATGTAAAGATTTTAACTGACAGAACAGAGTAATGAATCTGAATCACTAATGAGAGAATAAACTTATAGGTCTTTGGTGAACATGAAGATAAGCAGATCCAATAAGGACTTTATTTCTTGTGCATGCAACCCTGCCATCCAATATACTATATGTAAGGATAAAATACAGACACAGACTTAACATGATTTCCAAGGTATGCTTTGACACAGATCATCTTTGAGGATTCTTGTGCCTTTCTGTTTGTAGCAAACAGTTTCTGAAGAGCAGGAGCAATATTAATTCTAAATGTGAGCAATTGAAACTTGGCAATTTGAAGTTGAAATGCTCACTTAACTACTTTAACAGTATATAGCATTTCATCGCAGAGGCCTCAGAGTGGACAGTCTTAAACATCAGACAACAGATGTTTCACACCCTTTCTCTTGGGATAGTTTGGCTCCCATGGGCTTCAAAGAAAAAAAATGCTATCAGAAAGGAAAGGAAAATGGGGTTACACATTCACAGACCAACTCTCCTGCAAAATAGCAAGTGGCTAGCAAGGTACCACAAACCTCATCTAGTCATGGACGTGGTATTGAAACAATTAAAGAAGTGTTATTCTTTGCCCACAAATGTATAGCTCATTGCTAATTGTGCAGCACGACATTAAAGAAAAAACTAATTTTTTTAAAAAAAAACAAGCCAATTTATTTATTTATTTATTTATTTATTTATTTATTTATTTATTGGCCAAAGAGCATCTCCCCTGTTTTTCTTGGTAGGCAGGGACTGCTCCAGCATGACACTACTAGTGCCCTCCACCCCCAGGTCTCAGTCACTCACTGAAAGTCTCCCTTACTTGGTTTGCTTACCTACAGGTGGCAATGACAGCACCAATGCCTCAGTGAGCCAACTATGCAGACTGATTTAAAGAAAGCCACTGCCTGCTGAGGTACTCAGTTTTAACCTCAGTTCTTAGTCCTTCGCTGGGTTTCCTTTGGTTACAGCACTGCTGGCCCTAACCCAGGCAGGCATGCCCCCAAAGCATCCTGGCCTCTCCAGAATGGGCTTCAAGGCTCTCAGCAGAAAGCCTGCACAGAGCCAAGGACTAGTAGTATCTGAGATCCTTTCAGATCTGGTCCAGAGGACAAGGTAAGGAGGTGTGAGTCTTGGGCTGAGTATGGGCAGAGGTCACACTGTCCCACTGTGGGGATCTTGAAGAGGTAGCTTTTCACAGTCGCCCCACAAGTCCAGGGCGCCCTCAGCCCTGGTCTCAACGGTTAGGTAGTGAGTTTGATTGCTAGTCCTTCTGCTAGAAAATGACCCGGAAGCGGGAAGTCAGGACCTTGCTTCGGTCTTCAACTAACTCATGGACTCTCTTGCACAAGCCACAGATGCTCATTACGATTCTTTCTACGTGCAACATGTGGGGGACGAAGCAGTTTCATATCTCTTGGTATTATCTGCCGTCCAAAGCATTTTCTTTGAGAGGAAAATGGAAACGCAGCTGCGCCGTGGGATCGGCCAGTGAGAGCCAAAGCTCCCCCTCCGTCTCCCTGTGACTGCTGGGCGCGGAGGCTCCTCCCGAAAGCCACTTGGGTTGGGGACGCCCAGAGGTTGCCCTGGCAGGAGCGGGATGGGGCCTGGGCGAAGACTCGCCTTTGTCCAGTTCCTCTCGTTTCCAGAACCATCAGGGTGGGAGGGATAGCATGGCTCTGCTGTAGGGAGGGCATTTGGCTCCTAGACCGCGGGAATGCCCTGCTAGAGAGGCTCTGTCACACTCTGCCTTGGCAACTTCAAGCCAGTAGGTCCTGCCTCACTGGGTCCCGCGGCGGCCCGCTGCGTCCCAGGCTCAAAGGGTTAAGCAGGTGCCTGGCCGGGAGAAGCGCGATTGGCCCTGGGTCAGGGCGGCGTGGCAGTCACAGTTACTTGGGTTTGTGTGGAGGGTGCAGCGACAGCTAGTCCCTCAGCTGCAGCGTCCAGCTGTGTGCGGAATGGGAAGGAGAGTACCAGAAGGGAAAATCACCACCACCATCACCGCCACAATCACCACCACCAGCAGCAGCAGCCGCAGCCGCAGCCGCAGCGGCAGCCGCAGCCGCAGCCGCAGCAGCAGCAGCAGCAGCAGCAGCAGCAGCAGCAGCAGCATCAGCAGCAGCAGCGAAGCTGGGCAAGGGGTTTGAGTGCGGGACACTAGCGGAGCACGAGCCCAGCGTCTCTCAAGGGCTGTGCCCGCCTGCATCTCATAACTCGACTCCCGCTTACCAGCCAGAAGATTGGGAAGAAAGTGTGCAACCCGGGTCCTGGGCAGGGGTGGCAGAAACCATCAAATCCCATGTCCCCCTTCCCCCAGCTCAGTAAAACCCCAGCAAGTCTCACTAAAAAAGACGCATCCAAACCACAAGTATCCCTCCTCACCCCCTAATGAAAGGCGGATGTAACAATGTGAAGTAACTGGAAGGCGCGAGGAAATAAATGCACGTGTTTTCTCTTTTTGTTTTCTTGGTGGTTGGAATTCGCAGAGTTCGTTTCAATTGTGGCTACTGATTTATTTGTTTCCACGGTCAAAGGGGGCGTTAAGAGGTGGATCACTAGTGCAAACTCGGCTCTAGCTGGACCGACAGACCCCACCTCACAAGTTTCCCAGGACCAACTCTTCCGCTCACCAGGAGCGGGAAGAGCCCTTTCTTTTAAGCGGTCCAAACTCTCTATTGTACAAAAGCGCCCCCCACTCCCTCCGCCTTTGCAAACCACCTCTCCGAGATAAGTATCAAGTTCTCCAGGAACCCAACTTGCGCTTGGCTACACGGCTTAGTATGGAGAATAGGGTCAAAGAGGGGTCTGGGGTGAAACGGGAAGCTCTGCGCCCCATTCCTACACCCGCGGGCTGGGATCCCGGTTTCTGGCAGCCACAGAAGGCTGGAGCTTGCCTAGATGGTGGTTATTTCTCCAGAGAAAGGAGGAGAGAGAGCGCACCACAGTCTTGCACTTTGGATCGGAAGTGTGCTCTGCGTGTGTGTGTGTGTGTGTGTGTGTGTGTGTGTGTGTGTGTGTGTGTGTGTGTATGTGTAGAAGAGGGAGGGAAAGAAATGTACCCTCCACTGCCCGTTATTCCCTTGCACCGGCCAAGTCCTCGCCAAGCCTCCCGGTGCATCCTTCCTCCTCCACCCCCTCCCCTTCTTCCCTCAGCTGGGCTCGCGCGGCGCTGCTGGAGCAGCCAGTGAGAGCAACATCCTGGAAAGAGGGGGGAGCAACAGTGCCCCCCAAAAGGGAGAAAAGGCCCCACCCTGACACGTTTTGCTGTTTGCAAGTCCCTCGCACACACCCCCCACCTCCTCCTCGCCCCCCTTCCACCTCAGCCCGCTGCGCGCACATCAAAGCGCCTCTCCGCCGCGCACAGTGGCCGCGGCTCACTAATGGGATTGCAGGCTGGTGCCTGGCTCCGCTGCTGCCGCCGCCGCCGCTCACGCCGCTGCTGCTGCCGCCGCCACCCGAACCGAGCCTGAGCCCCCGCCAGCCTGAGCCCAGAGCAACCGTGCCTGGGGCTCCAAGCCGCGGCGATGATCCGAATCTTTCCGGATTTCAGCGTGCAGGTGACGGCCGCGGCGGCCGGCGGGGCAACCGCTGGGGTACCGGCCGGTGCGGGCATGGGGAGGGCCGGAGCCGCGGCCAACGGCACCCCGCAGAACGTCCAGGGCATCACCTCCTACCAGCAGCGGTGAGTAATCCCGCCCGAGCTGGGATAGTGCCCCTGCCCCGGGCCCTGGGGTGGGACTCACTTTGCTCTTGTTTTGTGCCTGAGAACACTCACGCATACCGTTAGGGCTCACTTTGCCTGCTCCCTGTGCTACAGAAGGAAAGGGGGGAATTACACAATCTGAACTGAAAAGCACTCTAGTGCACTGGCGAAGTGAAGTCATCCTTTGCCCTCTGCCAGGCCCTGAACGTAGAGTCTCAGCCCCGAGTAGCCAGAGAGTTCCGGTGAAGTCTGAGACGCCGCACTGGATGCTTTTGCAAAGTTTGGGCTTCCTCTCCCCTTCCAGCAAAATGTTCTCAATGTCTCTGCCAGTGCGAATCCGCGCTGACGGACAGCCAGGGGAGCAATTGATCATCGGAGGCTGATTGATCGTTTGTTTCCAAATAGGGTAGAAACGATTTTCATGTGCAGCGATAGACTTGTAATTCTACCTAAAAGTGTGATCATGTCACCTGTTACTACAAGGAAATACGACGTGAAATCCGAATCTCTTAGGCGCTGTTAGTATTCATCTTAAACGCATTATAATGCAAATGGATGAGATTCCAAGATACAAGAAGCAAATTTTACAAAAGTTAGGCTTGGAAGGAAGTTTTAAGGTAGAATTTACTTGTATTTTTTCTAGATTAAAAACTGATTGCCACTGAAACATGGAACACCCTTTGATTCGGTTAGGAAATAAAGAGAAATTAATTTATCACCAACAGCTCTCTAACCCTAAAGTTTTTCCTTAAGGATAACTTTCGATTTTCCAAGATTTTATTGACAATGTGATCTACAAAAACGCTATGAGAAAAACCAACAATGTAATCAAAAAAGGTAAACTCTTCATTCATGGGGCTCAATTTTATGGTAGATGGAAGGGGGAAAAAAGAGCACATAAGAGTGTGAAATTAAATATTTGTGTTTCCCAGATTGTACACGATTAAACATCTGAGAGATTTGCCAATGGCATTTAGCCTAAAAATACACAATGCATAATTCAAATTACCATTTTACCTCATATTTGAAACTTCATTGATTTGAGAACCCTTGGTTTGAAACAACAGTATTTAAACTGCAAAGGTTACAGTAATCTGTCATTGCTATATTTTGTGCCTTGTAACCAGTGGCCCAGTGACTAGATTTTGTCTAACACAGTATATTCCAAGTTCAGTTCATGTAACTGCAAATATTCTGTAGAAGACTTCATTACATGCCCTGCTTATTGTCAAAAGTTTAAAAAAGAAGTCATTGAAAATAACTCAAAAGGCGGCTAATCTTGGTCAAAGAGATTTTTTTTTTTTTTGCTTAAATTATTTTAGACTTGTTTTACTCCAGCAGTTACAAGAACCTTTAATAAAAAAGATCTGGACATCTTCCAAACATAGAACACCAGTAGAGAATTCATTTTTCCTTTTTATGGTTCAGGTATGGATTTTGGTCATTTATAAAACATTTAAATAACAATAGGATCCAGCGGTCACTTTAACTAGGAAGTGTAGGCAATAGTGACAATAGTGTGGTTTGTGAAGAAGAGATTCAAGGGTCAGAAATGTCACATGGCCTTTGGACAATTCCAGGGACCTCCAGGAACTGGAACTGACCTATAAGATGTAAATTGGCCATAAGGGGCTGTCAAGAATCTAGGCTTTTAGGTTTTTTTTCTCAGCATTGGCATTGTCCTTTAGAAACAGATGATCTTGGGGTTCATCTTCCTTCAAGTCAGGAGCACCAGGGACAGTCTCTGCAGTGTCTGCCTCAACACTTCCCTTTGACACTTCTTTTTGGGACTCAGGCCACTTGTTAAACCTCAATCTCACTGATCTTCTAAAGACAAGGGTTTTAAAAAAGAATTCTCAAAGTCCTCCTTTGGTGTGCTTTATTCCTGCCGTTGATTTGATTTAAATGTTCTCTTATAGGGACAGAAGGTAAGATGATAGTAATGACAGTGAAGTTTCCTTTGGTTTTGTTACTCAGCTCTCATGACACCTGTTACTGTCTTTAATTTTAGTTAATGTGGGGGCAGAAGAGTTGGGCAAGAAAATTACTGGCAGGTGTTGGAGGTAAGGTTTAAGCCAGGAGTCTCCTTTCACAGTTCACCAGCACAGGCTTCAGGGTTCTGAGGGTAGATTTAATTTCCACCCAGATACCTGGGCACATCATTAAAATTAAAAAAAAATATATTTGGGGGAAGTTTGATGGGGGTGATAGGAGTGGGTTTTCAAGCAGTGGTCTGCCTGTGGAGATAACACAAACTTCTCTTATTTGTCACCTTTGGGCAGAATTGCCCTAGATTGTATCTCTTCTGGAAGGAGAACTTCCACCAGGCTAACTCTCCCCCTCCTTTGCTAGCCCCCATTTGTCTTGTAAGCAGCACCCTTCACTGATCCAGTTCATTTCTCAACCATTCTCTATTTCTTCTACCTGTGGAGTGTCCTAATGACGACTCCAAAGAGTATTCAACATCCTGAAGATGTCTGCACCTTTTACCACCATACATTTGTGTATTCAGTGGAGGTTCAGAATCCCTTCCCTACTTTACAGGAAGGGGACACCTATTGGGTACCTACCCGGCCCCATAAGCGGAAGGCATGGATGGCTTCACTTAAGAATGTTTCCCATCAGACTCTCTCATTTGTTCAATGTGGAGCTGTCTTGGGTGTCTTTCTTGCCTGGCTAATGTAGTGCAGGGCTGGCCCTAGTCTGAAAAAAAAAAAAAAAAAAAAAAAAAAAAGGGAGTTGCCCTCTTTCCGTAGAGGCACAGTGGACAAATGCTCTGCCCAGGGTCTCTTCAGGCAATAGGATTCCCGCTGGCTCTGCATTGAGTCGCCGTTTCTCTAGGCCTGGCTGGGCAGTTTAATGATGAGGTGACCGGACTAGATTCCAGAGGCCAGCAATCCAGTCCTAGGTACTAGGACCTGGCTCTGCAATGGCATTTGTATGTAACTGCATTTCAAGGCATGGGGACTGGCCTGTGAACCCTGGGGTCAGCATATCTGTAAGCACGTGAAAAAAATGCAGATGTTCCAGCTCTGGCTCCTGGCTGAGGGCGCCAGAGTCACAAGGTGCAGGTCCTGCATCCTTGCTCAGAGACACAGGGCTGTTGGGCCTGCTGGCCTTGGCTAGCTCAAGACACATCACCTCACGCTTTTATTTCCACTGCCCCTTACCGCCCCCCCCCCCACCAGGACGGTCCAACCCACTCTCTTGGCATTGTAATCTCCACTCTCTTTTCTGCAGGCTGAAATACTCTAGAGAAGGGAAGTGTTTGAAACTGCAACTGCAACTGAGTGGCGTTGTTGCGCCAGCAGCCGAGCTTCCCAGTCCCCAAATGAGAGAGAGGGAGAGGGAAGGAGGGAGGGAGGGAGGGAGGGAGGGAGAGAGAGAGAGAGAGAGAGAGAGAGAGAGAGAGAGAGAGAGAGAGAGAGAGAGAGGCACGGAGGGAGGGAGGAAGGAAAGGGAGAGAGGGTAAGAGGGAGGAGAAAGAGAAAACAGAGACAGAGACACCTAGAGACACACAGAGAGTGGGAGGGAGGGATGAAGGGAGAAGAGAGAGAGAGAGAGAGAGAGAGAGAGAGAGAGAGAGAGGAAAGGAGGAGGGGGAGGGGAAGGGGGTGTGTATCTGCTTGCAGGCGGAGAAACAGCTCTGGAGCAAAGCAGCTGGAAAATGCCCAGAAATACTTTCCCAGTGGTCAAGCTGGGAACCCCCTGCGTGTTCTCCCCCTCCGGGTCCCTCCACTCTTAGGCCCCCGCCGTCCGTCCCCCCCAACCCCCGCCTGCCAGGAGGGTGTGCTCCCCACCTGCCCACGGGCCCGACCCCGGTGGCTGCGGCGAGGGCGCTTGCGGCGCGCGCCGGCCCGAGCACCCGGAGGCCCTGGCCGGGTTGCCCGCGGGGGACCGCGCGGGCCGCCTCCCCCGCCGCCCGCCCCTCCTCCGCCGCCGCCCGCGCCGGCCGCCTGTCTCCGCGCCGGGCATGTCTCGGGAGCCGGGGCGGCCCGGGCCGCGCGCTGTGGCAGCGCATGGACGGCGGCGGCGGCCGAGCGGGAGGACCAGGCTCGGCGGCCCAGGAGGCGGCGACCTGCGGCGGGGAGCACTACGGGCGCGAGGGGACGTCCGGCCGCCGGCGACGCTCGGGCCCCACTACTTTCCCGTAGCCTCCCAGCCTCAGCAGCGCGGCCACCGCCGCCACGGCCACGGCCACGGCCGCCGCCCGCCGGGCCCCCCGAGCGCCGAGCAGCCCGCACTCTCTCCCGCGCAGCCCACGCACACGCCACACCCCCGCCCTCCCCACGCCCCGCCCCGGAGGGGGGGAGCGAGGCAAAAAGTAAGAGAGGAAAAAAAATTGCAGGAAGATGGCGCCCACCAAGCCCAGCTTTCAGCAGGATCCTTCCAGGCGAGAACGGTAACACTTTTCTGTTTATTGAACCTGCCGCCCGCGCCCAGCTCCCGCCGCCGGCTGGGGTGGCGGGCTCACTCCCTCCGCAGCCCTCCTCGGGGCCCGGCCCGCGGTCCCGGGGGCGGGGGGCTGCGCTGCCGGGGTCCCGCGCGCATTGTCCGCCCGCGGCGGCTGCGGCAGCGAGCGGCTCTGGCGGCGGCGGGCGGCGAGCAGTCGCACTCCTAAGCTCGGCGAATGGAGTGACTCGCTGATGGAAAAAAAAAAAAAAAAAAACAGGAGGAAAAAAAAAGCAAAAGAAAGAGAGGAAAAAAGATAAAAAAAAAAAAAAGACAAAACCCCAAAGAGAAGGCACTGTGTGTGCCGGGAGCCGCGGGAGGGAGGGAGGGAGGGGGCCGGGGATCCCTGGCCACCGCAGGTCCCGCGGCAGCTGCTCTCTAGGAAGGGAGTGAGCTGGGGAGGGGGAGGGGAGGGGGAGGAGGCCGGGGCGGGAGCGGAGCGCAGGGCTCGAGGGGCAGTCTCCGAGAGCTGCTAGGCCAGGCGGGCTCAGCCAGGCGCGCCGCCTCCCGCTGCTGCTGCTGCCCTGGGCCGGGCAACTTGTGGGTCCCCGACTCTGCCTCCCCCCTTACCCCCCGCTCTTGCCCTCCCTTTCTCTCCACTCCCTCTCCAGGAAAAAAAAATAATAAGAGAGAAAGAAAAAGAAAGATGAAACCCCCTTTAGTCTAAATGAGCAAACAAACAGCAAGATCCAAAATGTGTCAGTGGTCTGAGCATCTCTACCCGGTTAGTTACTGTTTGGGGATGTGTGTTTGAAAAAGTTCCTGGTGAGAATTGCATATCCAGGCAAGGGGCTCAGTGGAGCATGTCTGTCTGAAGTTAGTTAAACTACTAGAGCCAACGGGAAAGGGAGTTTGTGTTCAAAACATCCCTAACCATCCTACGTGAACAGCATTGTTAGGCTTCCGAGTGGCTGAACCCCGCCCCCCAGCTCCAATGTGCTTCCCTCCCGCTGCCCATCCAGCCTACTTTGTTTAGAAGCCTATTTGCTATTAATTGACAGCGTTAATGACATTAATTGCGTATAGCATATCGGTTTGAGCAAAGTGAATATCTCTTTCTGTCTCCAAGAGGAAAGGCTCAGTAGGAAGTATGAAATGTTACCCGTTGATTCAAGAAGAAAACAAATACAGTCAGAGTTCCACAGGCTCCCTCACCCCCCATCAAGCGGTTCCTTCCTCACACGCTTAGGAGAACTTGAAAAGAAGCCGAGAGAAGTGCTTACTTAGATGCAAGACTTGGTTATCACATGGATAGTTTTATTTTTGACACAGCATAGCTTGAATGTATCAAGCGGAGATGGGGAGGCACGCAGACTACTGTTCATCTAGAAAACCTACTGTCTTGGGAGTTCTTTTTTATTTGTTTTTGGTATGCATTACCTCCACATAAAATAGTGATCAGGATTAAGGAAACAGCTTTTCAAAGTAGATGCATAGGCGACTAATTCTAAGGTCATGGATAATTCCGGTGAAAAGCATGTACTGGAGAACGAGTCATATGACATCCAGCTTTAAGAGATGTTAAATAATATCCACATTAATGGTTTCTTTCAAGCTAGAAAACCAGACGTCTGAAGATAGATGAAAATGAACATTTAGATCTTAATATTTGTGTCTCATGAAGAATTCACACCTTAAATATTTTATTCTTGTAGACAAATCTATTCCCAGAGCATTGTCCTAAGCTTTGAATGGTGACTTTCATTTAACAAGGTGATAAATACTTTGAAATCAGTTTACAATTGACCCCACCCCCTTGCCTCCCCATGGCTTCCCCCCCTCCTCGTCCTCCCTTCCTTCCTCTCTGCCTTCCTTTCCTCCTAGCTACTTCCTTCCCTTTTCTGCTGGTAGGAAATGCATTTACTGGGATGGCCCCAGTAATCTCTCTAGCAGAGGCCTATTTGTGTGCCATTTTGGGAATTTCTCTGAGATAGGAATCTTGAAGATAGAATTAATTTCTTGGGGAAACTTCATAGCCTGTGCATGAGTGCGTTCTTTATCACCTGTCTCCATTTGGCATTCCAGGAAGGTAAATCAAAGTGTGCGATTTGTTATTCTGCTCCACTTGAGAGCTGAACTAAATAACACTTGGTCTGAAATTCTGATTGAAGTTGTAGGAGGATATACTGTATTTAATTTAATGTCCTTTAATAGCATCTTGTTCAGCTTGGATGCTGTCATCTTAAAGGTTGGCTATAAGAAACTGTAACCTATAGGGAGAGGGAGGAGTAATAAGTGGCTAGGCGATGGAGGCTCTTTTAGAGAAGAAAGGAGGAGGGAGTTATAAACGGTTTGAAACAGTCATAACCACTAACTTGGCCCATTATCCAAACAGTTGTTTCATACCCCAAGGATTCACTGGGTTACCGGGATTTTAAATGCTCTTAACACTTTTCAGGTGTAAAAGTCACACGTAGAAGTTGTTTTCATTTTGTAACGAGAAATGAGAAAGTCAGATGGTTTGTTTAAAAGGAAGTTGTTTTTCATAGAACCTTCTTTCAACTAAGTCTGTCATTCTACCGTGGTTTGTACTTTGGGCCTGGAATCGGCTGGTAACTGGTATTTCTCTGCAGTAACAGCTGAACACCAATATGTGGGTGAATGATGGTTTTTCTATGGATCTGTTTTAAGCGTTTTTTTGGTCAATTTATTTAAAGAGTGGCTCCCAACTTACTGATCCCACACAGCTGTTTATGGGCACATGCCTGTTCTTCAGATACACCCACCATCAAAACTAAGGGAAATATATTGTTTTTATTGTATGACTAATGTATCAAGTGTCCACTTGTAACAGTGTGCAAGGGTTCTTTCTGTACAGTCAGGTGCAGAGAAGCTTGTTCTTGATAATGTCTTTAGTGACAGCTTAGCACTCCTTAAACGTCCCTGAGTCATGCGTACAAAGAGTATGGCCCTGGAGCTTGAGAGAATGAGTTGAAAACCTTGTGTATATACACTTGTTTGATTTTCTTTAAACTCTAATAGGCTGCAAATTATATGGCACTGCCGCAGAGTTGTTCCGCTCTATGGACCTATAACCAAGAAAATTAGAGAGAAGTGTCAAGCATGTGCTGTGCCCATGCTGGTTTGCAAGGCATTAAAAGGTAGAGGTGGTGGTGGGCACTTTTCCTAAGGTATTCCTACAGCGCTAGCTTAAACAGTGATAAATGATGATAGGCGTTGTCTAACACTTGCTTATATATATAAATAGCTCCACAAGATTTCTTAAATGATAATCGAAAACATGAAATAGGATGGCCTTCATATTACAAGGCCAAGGGTCTACAAATGGAAAAACTGAAATAATGAAATATTTCCAAGGCAACAGGCTGTCAACAAGAACTGTAATGCATGGGTATATCGTAGATCCACCACAGAGGATATTAGATGTCGAGGTTCCAGAGTCAGGAGTTACAGTGACCTGTGTTACATAGGACCCCACACATTACAGAATATTTTCTGACTCCCAATTTCTGATTTAAGAACTGAGAGATACAAAGAGACACTGCGAATGTGCAATGTGCCATTCACTAGAGATCTAGTGACGAGTTAAGTAGAATTCAACATCATTTAATTCTTTTTCCCAGTTTGTGATATTTTGTGAGTAAAGTTTAAGTGCTCATGTGAATACACACTATAATGTGTAATTACATCTGTTTGGGAACAAAACATGCCTTTGGTAGGTTTAGGCTCACATGTTACAAGTAAGCAGGCATCCGTGAGTCCTTGCCCTAACAGCCAGTACTTGCTGGTTGAAGCCTCCTACCTCATTCAAACTAGAAATTGAGCTCCGAGTGGAAAATTACTAGCAGCCAAATTTGACGAATGGCTTGCTGATGTGACAAAGTTCATGCATCTGGAAGGTCCCTAAGCAAACAGGATACTGGGGGAAGGATGAACTAGCAGGAAAGTCTTTGTTGAGAAATGTAGACATACGTGGGGAAGTCAGCAAAAGAAGCATCTCATAATGAAATAATGCAGGTTAGATGATGGTCAGAAATACCATATACCCCATACTAGTCAACCAATGGGAAGCCAGGGGAAGGGCCTTCACACTAAGGGATAAGACACTTGAGTAATACCCTTGGCTGTGTCTTCTCACCGGATAGCTGATCTTGCAAGACCACTGTTGAAAGTTTAACCCCACTGCTTTACAAGTCTCTAAGTCCATTCTTTGGGTGTGGGTGTGGGTGATTGTTCCCACACTATATGTAGTATGACTTAATGTTTTTGACTAGAAGTTATGCATAATTAACATCTTTCTTGGCAATAAATCAGCATTACATTGCCCTTTAAATAGAGCCCACAAATTAGGACAGATTTAGTGATAGGAGTTTTGATCTTCCCTTGCAATCCTTCTTTATAGCAACTATCTCATAGCAAAGTGATTTTATAGGAGTGCTGAGATTTCAGGGAACTCCTTTGGTTCCCTGCACAAGATCTTAGACTGAGACTCATGGGCATGCTACTATTTCATTTACTTAAATCGGGATCTGCTGCCCAGGGCCCCTGCTCTGTTGTGAGATTTTCTATGACCAGGTATATATTTATATACGTGTGTTTGATGTGCTACGAGGCAACCATGAGGGGAGATATAAAGGCGTGTCTATGAAGTGTCATTTAGAACATTTTGGAACTTCATGTGTAGGAGTATCTATAGGGCAACACACAGAATGTTTTCTCTTATAAACACCATCAAGTGCTCTAATATTAATAGTGACCCCAATGTAAACCTTACTATATTTGTTTTCCTTTTCTGAAATTACAGCTACCCCTTCTTGTGCAGAATGCTGCCAAATTTAAGGCACACTAAGCACTCAGGATATAGTGGCTGACTCCCAACGCCCTATTTATATGGTCATTTTTTCTACATTGTACCATTTAATTATTTTGAAGTTCTGAGTGTAACTCCTGCTGTTCTATACACATTTTTATGTGTATACAATTATATGCTGAAAATTTTAATAGATTGGTTAAGTGGATATTACTCTCTGGTTTTTAAATGCTCCCGTGGTTGCATGTACTGGATTTTTAAATCTACAATTAGATAAGAACTTCTACATTCATGAGAAAATTCAGTTGCTTGCATTAATGATGTTAGCATTGTCACAGTAAAGAGTGTGTCACAGTAAAGAGGCCTTCTTCTTTCTTCTCATTGGGCAGTGTAATAAACCAACTGTAACTGAATGGTATTTTTACTGCGCTGGGCCTCATTAGCATCAACAGGATATTTGCAGTATCAAGTTTGATAGACCCTTACATAGTTAGAATAATCTGTAGTAATATTAGTGTTAGTGTAGTGCATAAACAGGGCATGCACTGTTTACTAAGACTGGAATGACTGCTGCTGTCTCTGAAGTGCCAGGGGCAGGGACAACATTGAAGAATACTTGGGCTTGTTGTCTGTGTACATTTGTAAGGCGCAGAGCCTTGGTAAATTAAATGAAATACCATGTACTCTTGCATACAGAGTCACCAGAAACAAGAAGAAAATTCCATGTTTCCAAGGATCTGGGTGCTCCTGACCCCCAGACTACAAATATTGGTTAATTCTTTCACATCTTTACTTATGGAGCCTCCACCATGGCCTTGGTGACTGGAGCTAAATAACCCATCCTGCAAGAGCAGTCCCTTTGGTTAGAGTTCTCCTTATGTTAGACATATGAGATATTAGAGTCAGAAGACAGCCCCTTGTATGAGTAAGTAGGGCAGAATTCAGAGAGACAAGGTCTTCTATATTTTTTTTAATTTCATGACCCCCCATATTAGTTGAGTTTTCTGGGATAGTAGGCATTCACTTTGTAAAAAATAGTAATTAATGTCTATGGTATGTTCTTGGAGGAAGGAAGAAGATGCTTAAATATAAGTGCAGTTATAGCAATTTTTAGAAAAAGCAAAGATGTTTTTGATGGATTTAGAGATAGGTTCCATAGGACAGTAATGACCGCCATTGGATGCTGGCCTTATTCTGCACATGTGCTACCCTGATCTGCACACGTCACAACACCTTTTTCTTCAAGGGAGTATTAATATCTCTGCATAGGAAATAGCAGCTTCCTGTTCCCATGGAAGGTGACAGAAATGGAGATTGAATTTGGGTTTGTCTGTGATGCAGACTTGGGCAGTGTGCTGTAGAAATGTACTGTCACACCACTGTGAAGAGCCTGTGGCTTTGGATCTTCTAAAGCTAGGGATTTCTGAGCCAATGGGAAAAGGCCCATGTGACAAAAAGGATGGTGGTGCTGTACCCTGAGCCTTCACCGAGTGTTTGGAGAGCAGCACAAATGCAGTGTATCTAGAGCTAGTGGGAAGAGTATTTCACGTATACCTTCCTCGCCTTTTAACATTCTAGTCATTTTGTAGGCAGACTCCACAGCGGCACGTACTCTCCTCACCATTTTAGCTGACTCACTTTACAGGGATCAGCTTCTGGCAGACATATACCCCATCCCCTTCTACCCATGATGCTACACTTTGCCTTGCGTCTTAGTTTGTCTCAAGAATTCAATAGCTGCAGGTTTACTTTGGTAGGAACACAGAGATTTCTGAATAACAGGGTTCACTGTCTAACTGTGTTTTGGGGCATTACCATTTAAAATATAGAAGGCCCTTCTTATGAATTGGCCTCTGCAAAGATACTAGGTAATTCAAAGCATTTAAAGAACCTGCCAATAAACAGGTATTGTTCTGAGGATTTCTCACATACTTACTCATTTAATTAAAATAAACTACCATCTGTTTATAATTGGTAGGTTATTATTTTATCTTTCTTTCAAGACAGAGTTTCTCGGTGTAGCCCTGTAGACCAGGCTGTCCTCCAACTCACAGAGACCCATCTGCCTCTGCCTCTGCCTCTGCCTCTGCCTCTGCCTCTGCCTCTGCCTCTGCCTCTGCTCTGCTCTGCCTCTGCCTCTGCCTCTGCCTCTGCCTCTGCCTCTGCCTCTGCCTCTGCCTCCCTGAGTACTGGGATTAAAGGCATGTACCATCACCTCCCGGCTATTTTATCTTTTGAATTGTGAATGATATGTGTGTATGTGTGTGCACATACGTGTGTTACTGTATCCAATGGTGGGTATGTACATATGGGGGTCAGGGGACAACCCCAGGTGTTTGCCCTTACATTCCACCTTGTATGAAGCAGGGCCTCGTGTTTGTTGCTACTGACCCTGGGCGAGCTGGCCTTCACAGTTCTGGAGATTCTCCTGTCCATCCTCCTATATTGTACTATGAAAATTACAGGCTTTTATGTGGACTCTGGGGAATCTGAACTCAGGACCACACTCTTGTTCTGTAAGCACTTTATCCACTGAGCCATCTCCCTAGCACACACTGAGACAGATAGGCACACAGACACACAGAAGCAACTTCATGAAGGGTTGCTTTCCCTAACACTTTAATTTTTCTAGTGTCTGGCATCAGGTCTGCTCTCTCTCAGGTTGAGGGCAGTGACAACAAGCATGGTATTTATATCTTTACATTTTTGGATAAGTGCTGTTAAGAGGGTTAAACATGGGTAGCAGAAATATCAAGACTTGAGCAGATTAGGTAAGCCATACTTGAGTATTTGTGGTTGATGAAGGCAAGTATTTTGCTTGTAGGTTTTAATTAGATATTCCTTTTTACAATCAGCGATTTGTTTACACAGAAACGTTGCCTGATAAAATATTGGTAGGAACTCATTTAGAGAGATACACAAAAACATCAAAGATCAAAAGCAGACATCAATGAGAAGCGTAAGTGGAATACAGGCTGCAGAATTCAAAGTAGCAGTCAGACCATCTTAAGGGAAATCATGTTTGATTCCAGTATCCTATTATCAGCTCCAATGCTAAAAACAATTAAAGAGCCCTGCCTTGGGTATCTAACAAGCAGTGTGGAAATGTAACAGCTCTCTGTGTCACGTGCTTCCAAGTGCAGTTTCCTGGCATTTCAATACGTCTTCATGGGATCCCAGAATAATGCAATATTGCATCACATCTACTGAAAGTTTGTAAAAGGATTTACAAAATGATTTTATTATAAAAAAGGGGAATGTTGGATTGAGTCAAGTGTAGGTGGTAGCAGTGGAAGCTAGTGTACTTTACCCCCTAAATCTATGTGTTTTCTTTTTGCTACGGCACTGCATGAAAGGATACATTCATAACTTCATTTAGAAGCACTCTGTTCAGAGGGACTACAGGAGATGGTGTGGGCGACTGGAATAATTGAAACTGTTTGCAGAACCTCTCTGTCTTTGGACCTAGAAAACATAGACATCAACGAATAAGGATGTTTTCATAGTTTTATGTATTATGTTGAATGAAGGTGTATCTTTTTCTATAAAAATAATTTACTCTTCAGAATCTGCTTCTGAAAACATGTGAGTGGAATTTTTATTGTGCAGGTTTTCATACATGCTATGTATAGTTTATATATTAATATGGTTGACAACATTAAATAGGTATAAAATACATAGCAGATAGACTGTGTATTCCTACCTAAAATGCAATAAAGTTACAAAGATATCTTGAATGAATTATATAAATGTCTTACTTTAGATTGAGTTAAATTTAAATATCTGCAGTGGATTGGTGACTTTTTTGTTTTCCAAGTGCTGTGAGGAAAAGTAGGCTCATCATTTTTTTTTTTGTGAATTTTTATTGTTCTGTGTAAATGTAATTTGTTAATCCTGTGAAATTTGTCATAGATAAATTTGCTTGGATTATCTTGTCACCACCGTATCTGCATTCTTTTGTTCATTGCTTATTCATAATTTAACAGTCTGGCAGTGAGCCTTTTTGGGATGCTCACAAAAGATATATGACCTCAACCAGCTGCTACTGTAACCTGCAGAATGCACAGCAAGACATTAGGAGTGTGAGGATTCCTCTACTGATTAAAGTGCTCTTCATTTAAACAGTCTGTTCCGAAGAATCTCATGCCACCAACGGTTCTGATTTTTTTTTCATTCCCAACAAAATTAGTTCTAACAATCGAATCTCCATTTGATATGAATTTTTCAGATTCTCCCGTTGAAGTTGATTCTGTGAGTGCTGTTACCTCTTCAGATCTAAATACTTACATTCCTTTTTATTTGGGGAGTGGCGCACATTATCTGTAAATGGCTTGATTGCACAAAAAAGAAAAGCAGACTGGAGGAGATCTATCACATCCTAATCTTCAAGCAAATGATCGTTTTAATCCTGTTTGAATCCAAGCACTTTACAGTTTATATTCTAAACTCTCCATATTAGGTAGTAAGTGGCAGACATTAAAAATAAAATGTTGCTTGAGGTATAACCACATTTTTAGGTTTTCATTATTCTGAATTAGTTTAGCATAGAAGCCTCTCTCTCTCTCTCTCTCCTTTTCTCACTCTTTCAATCAGCAGATCAGTTTGTGAGTAATGGTTAGTTTTTGCCTGTCTTCTGTGCAGGCATATGATTATGGTTCAAAATAATTCATTGCTAATCCATGCAGTATTGCTTCATCTCCATCACTCTGCTCTGTGATTAGAGCCTCAGGCCCATTGCCTCCCTTTCCACCCTGATTTTCTTTAACTGCAACCCTTGTTTTAATATAGTTCTATACTCACTACTCTCCTACCAGTGCCTCTCCATTCCTCATATATATCGATTGCAGTAGATTAATATTTATTTGAAGCTATTTTTCAGACTTTGTGAAAAATGTATTCATTTCTTAAGGCGAATCTTCATCTAAAGGGAGGGGAGAGGGAAGAGGGTAGTTCAGGTCAATGACTCTTTCTAGAAGATTCGCTCTGGATTCTCTGCTATGGGCAAGGATTTTTTCTTTTTAACCCAAATCAGGGAGTTTAGTTTGCTGAGAACATTTGCACCAATGAAGCTATGATATAAGGGGTTTAACTCTACCTGTGTCAGAGTCGTAGTGGCCTTATACAGTTTCCCAAGTGCATACCACCCCAGTACTGTCTCCACACGGTGCATGGGTCAGCTTGCACTAAATGCTCTTAAGACAGAGGCACACAACTGTCATAAGAATTTCCTGAGCATAAGAATTTGCCAATTTTGCCAGAAGGTCATCTCACAGATTTTTCAAAGACTTGGTCTCAGATCTCTGTGCTCCTGTGTTCCTCCTCTTCATAATTACTTTCGTCTCATTGTAGCTGTGCGTTTGAAAGTGTAGGTCAATGAGGATGATTGCATTCAGAATTTCATGATCTGTGTAGTGGAACAAATTGAAAGCAAAGCCTGTATCAATCACTGTGAAGGGAGGGTTAATTGTTACGGCTCCTCAAGCCTCTGGACAGATAAACCAGTAATGAAATACTTAGTGCTCTGATATGTGAATGCTAAAGGATGAAACAATGGCAGGGGAAGCAGGCTTGGGAGATAACCAAGAGGCAACGAGCAAAGGAGCCGCCTGAAAGTATGGAATACAACTGCGTTAACTCTTACGAAGGAATGTTGTTTTGAGCTTCATACCCATCCTTTGCTGTCAGCTTGGAGCAGTATCATCTATCAGGTTGCTAAAGCCAAATAATATACAAACGGAAAGAAACCACTCTGTCTTGAAAGGAAGAAAATGGCAATGGAAAGGGAAAGGAGAACATTTACTACTGTGCTTGGGAAGGATTCATAAAAACAGTATTGGAGTTTCTACATTATCCTTCTTAAAAGCTTCGGATGCCAGGATGTTGGATATTGCCTTTGCACAAATGGCTTGGATTCCACAGATTCAAAGAATTGTTATGTTTGAAGGGTTTTTGGAACTTGTGATCCACTGATGACCAAAATATAGATGAAATTGCGTAAGTGGGAAAGAGACAGTAAAATAAGAATTAGTGTGGCAAGGTAATCATGAGATTAAAGTAAACACATTTTACTGTAGCTTCCATACCAACTTAACATCTAAACATCTGTTAGTTACTTATATGTTGAAATATATGCAAAAATATTTAGCCAAATTGAAGTCTTAGGTCCATGACAATCATCTCAACACAGTGGGTAGTTCCGAAAATTAATGAGAATGATAATACTGTAAAGATTGTTCCAGAGTTTGCGCAAATTCATTATCTAAGACTCTTGTTAAGAACATCTCAAAGAATTTTAACCAGGAAAATAGATTAATGGCTCAAAAGCATTTTCAAAATGCTGAATTATAAAAGTATAATGGAATTATATATGCAAGAGTTCTAGTGAGCAGTACAGAGAGCTGCGGCCCTTGTGCATGCCTCTTCCTTTAACCTGTACTGCTCGGCAGTTGCATCATTTTCTTAATTTTAGTTTTAGGGTAAGGAAATCTAGAACATTTAAGAAATAAAACAAGTGACTTCCCATTAATATAAGGAAGATTCTAGTTGTAAAAGTTAGGTACCTCCATATTTTAGCTTTAATTTCAAATTTAATAAAACTGCTAGCAAGATTTTGGTTCTTAACCAAAAGAAAGACTTCTACTACATCTTTGCCTTTCTCTTCAGAATGTTAGTGTTTCCTAAGGCTGTTTCTGTGTCATGCCCATGTGCCCATACAGTCACTGAGAGGATGGTGCTGTGCCTCCTTTGTGCAAGTGGCACCATCCTCTAGCCAATGTGGCTTCTGTATTTTAAGAGGGAGCAGTAAGTGTGATAGCACATCACACTGCTGAATCAGGAGATTTAAATTGCCTGTGAAATACACTATGGCAGAAGCGGCAGAGAGCACCAAAGTCAGGCTGAGCCGAAAGATGCCAGTCTTTGTGTGAGAGGGAGCAGGTAAGAAGCAAGAGTGCCATTGCTTAGTAATGAGCTCATCATTGAGAAAGAAACCATAGGTGCTGAGATGGTCAGGGTAACACAAGGACTTCCTCTCGTCAGTGACCCTTGGAAACTTCGGCAGAATCTTAGAAAGGCTAGACACGGGACAGCAGATCTCCTTTATCCTTCTAAGAAGTAGTCCCACACAGGCCTTTCATCTCTTAATGCCTCCGCTTTTTCATTTGTGCATTGAGATGCAAGCAGTCCTAACGATAAAGTCAGTAAATATGTGCTGTAAACTTGGACATATAGAACAAAATAAAGAGCTGAAGTCCATGGCAGATTCTTTTGCTAATGGCCTGAAGGCCTACGAATGCATTCCTCATTCATACGATTTGTTTCTTTTTCTTTTCTTTTCTTTTCTTTCTTTCTTTTTCTTTGTTTTTTTCCTTTGTTTTTTTTTTTTTTTTTTTTTTTTGGTTTTCAAGACAGGGTTTCTCTGTGTAGCTTTGGAGCCTATCCTGGCACTTGCTCTGGAGACCAGGCTGGCCTCGAACTCACAGAGATCCTCCTGCCTCTGCCTCCTGAGTGCTGGGCATTCATACAATTTGGATTAAACCAAATTACAAAATTAGGGACAAATATGATGCTTGCCATGGAAGATTTATCCCATAAGATACATGGTAGTTAAGTGATTTTTTTTCTTCTTTCAAAACACATTTGAAAAGAAATTTATTGGAGAATATCCAGAGGAGTGAATGGGAAGCAATAGATGTGTTTTTAATTTTTTTTAAATTTAAATTAGAAACAAGATTGTTTTACATGTCAATCCCCATTTCCTCTCCCTCCCCTCCTCCCCTGCCCCCCACTAACACCTTACCTATCCTATACCATTTCTGCTCCCCAGGGAGAGTGAGGCCTTCCATGGGGGGCACCAGAGTCTGTCATATACTTCGGGATAGGGCCTAGGCCCTCCCTCATGTGTCTAGGCTGAGGGAGTATCTCTCTATGTGAAATGGGCTCCCAAAGTCCATTCCTATACTAGAGATAAGTACTGATCTACTACAAGGGGCCCCATATATTTACAAGGCCTCCTCACTGACACCCACATTCATGGGGTCTGGATCAGTTCCATGCTGGTTTCCCAGTGATCAGTCTGGGGGCCAAGAGCTCCTTCTTGATCAGGTCAGCTGTTTCTGTGGGTTTCACCAGCATGATCTTGACCCTTTTGCTCATCAGTCCTCATTCTCTGCAACTGGATTCCAGTTCAGTTCAGTTTTTAGCTGTGGGTATCTGCTTCTACTTCCATCAGCTGTTGGATGAAGGCTCTAGGATGGTATATAAGTTAGGTAGATTCTCCACTGTTGCTTAGAAGGTTAGTTGGTGTCATCCTTGTAGATCTCTGGACATTTCCCTAGTGCCTGATTTCACTTTAAACCTATACTGGCTCCCTCTTTGATGGTATCTCTTATTTTGTTCTCCTCTATTCTTCCCGCTACACAACCTTCCTGCTCCCTTATGTCCTCCTTACCCATCTTCTTCTCCCCTTCTCATTCTCTTAGCTCCCGCTCCCCTTCTGCCATGCTCCTAATTTTCTCAGGAGATCTTGTCCCTTTCTCCTTCTCCGGCGGACCAATAGATGTATTTTAAAGTGATCTGTTTTGCTCATGGCTCGGTGTCATGTTAGAGAGTGCATCCAGTGCACTTTCATGTAAACAGACTTGTTGGTTGGGTTTGATCAAGGTGGCAAATCCCTGAACATATTTGAAAATTAGGCAGCATGCTGAGAGGGAAGTGACAGGCATGATATGGCCAATAGGTGAGTGCTTAGGGATGAATCATCTCTGAAAACTGTATTTCTAGAGTATAGATGCAGAAATGATCTTACCCAGACTCTGCTATTTATACTCTTAAACTTTGTCTTTAAAAATGACCTCATTCTATGTTTTTTGACTTACAAAGGTAAATTGATTCAGTATAGTGTAGACAGACTTACAGATTTATGATTGCTTTGCTCTTTTTACTTAGAGTGGACTAATGACTTCTTCAGAGGTCTATTATGTACTTTTTTGTTGCCATGATAAGATGCCATGATCAAGGCAACTTACAGAAGAAAGAGTTTATTTGGGGCTTATGGTTTCAGAGGATTAGAGTTCATGACCTCCATGGTGGGATTTTTGACAGTGGCGTAGTTGCTAAGAGTTCACATCTTGAGACACAGCTATGAGGCAGAAAGAGAGAGGGAGAGAAGGAGATGGAGAAGAAAGGAGAAAAGGAGGGAGGAAGACAGATAGACAGAGACAGACAGACTCAGGATGGTGAGAGTCTTTTTGAAACTTCAAAGCCTGTCCTCAGTAGCACATGTCTTCCAACAAGGCCACACCCCTTCTAAACAGTTCCACCAACTGGGGATCAAGTGTTTAAAAATATGAGCCTAGAGGGCCATTCTCACCCAATTCATCACAATCTCATATTTGCTATTTTCTTGAAAATTCCTAATTATAGTGAGCAGGAAGTGCATGGGTATACCTGTGCAGCAATCAATCTCTGAATTCTTTATCTGTAGATCACCTATGTATGTACTCTATGTATCATATGTAGAATAAGATCATGCTTCTTTGTTACTCTGTTGTTGATAGAAATTTTCAAAAAGCAACAGGGAAGACCACACTTCCCTAACTCTCTTCTTTATGTCCATCTTTACTGTATTTAAAGCTAAGTTTGGCACTTGCTGGGCATGAACTGATTAGAACAGTTTGTAGGGAGGAGTGAACCTTGATTGCATTTTTAAAGAAGAGCTTGTGATAACAAATGTATTTTTACATTACTGGAACATGCAGAAGATTAAATGTGCCCCTGCCTCTGTCCTGATGCCACGTGTTCATATCTGTTCTAAATGCATATGTTATTCTGCTCTTTAATGTGGTTTTCTGTAAAATAAATCTCATAATACACTAGGTTTTGATTTTTATAACATTATTGAGTATAAAAGTGAGTGAGTAATATGAGCTGGGTTAAATATATATGTTTTCATTGGTGACCATTTGTCTGTCCAGGTAGTTCAAGATAGTTAAAAAAAAAATAACATTGTCAAGAAATTTAAAGCTGAGTGACCCATGGAGAGTTCAGAATGGAAGTGTCTGCTCACATCTGGACTTACCCCTGGGTGTGTAGGAGCATATGGCACTCTTCATGGAATAGAATGGACCTCAAGTTGGATACACCAAACAAGGTCAAGCTTCCCACGTTCTGGCCTGCTCCTCTTTCTACAGTTTCTTTTGCTTACCAAATGCCATCACCGGGGCATGCATCTATCTATGCCTTGCAACTTATTACCTCTTTCCAGCAGCATGTTTGAGGAAGACATTCAGGAGACCCAGATGAAATGGGCTTCTGCCTTTAGTTCATCAGGTTGTAGTGGCTTCAGGGGTTCTGAAAATCCGCCCAGATGGTATATTGATACTATTTTTTTTTCTGCTAAAATTTGGTGTCGAGAACTGTGAAGGTTCTAAGATTTTTATCCCACTTGTGAGCTAAGGAATCTCCCAGACACAGTTTAAAGGATGTTGGGCCAGAGAGGCTGCTCGGGTTACTGTAGAATTAGCACTATCTGGCATCTTAGCATTTCTTTCTAGTCAGCCCACAGCTTGATGTGAAGAGGGTCACATGGCACCTGTGTGCGAAGTAGCTTATTGACAGAAATGCTATGAGCTCACGGCACAGCACAAGAATCTTAGAACGGGCAGTGAGTGGAGGGAGATATTATCTCTATTGTCCAAGGCACCTCTCTGGTCAATCAACCTTACGTCGGGAGTCTGGCAAAGAGTGGTTACCGTTGCCCGACAGTTGTGCAGAAAGTTGAGAAACCCGGAGTCTTGTCTCTTGACAGGCTGGACTGTCATGAACTATTGTGAACTATTATGGAGATATCTATGGAGGGGTGAGAGGACCTGATGGTGTAGTAGTCCTGTTGTTTGTAGCTTCTTTTAGCCTAATGATGTGTGAAGCCCACCACTAGAAAGAACATGACCAAGATCCCAGATATGTAGTTTTTCCCAGGTTGCTTGAGGGTGTGTACTCTCATACTGATTCCACAGCTGACTGCTGTTTAAGGTTTAACACACTCACACACTCAGGACTTAATGGAAGCTTTCTGTTTGGTAAGCATGCTCCTGTCCTGTTTGCTCTGTTTATCTATAAACTTAACCTGATTGAAGTTCATTCTGTGTCTTTGCCCTTGATTGTTTAAAGTTTCTCCATAGTCCAGCAAGGTGATCTCTGTGATTATCGCTTGCAGATGAAGTCACAGAGAGTAAGAATTGGAAGTCAGCTGAAGCCTCTGATGAAGATGGTGTTCTTTTCCTATACTAGTTTCCTTCTGACTTTTAGTATTACTTTTTCCGTTACTTATTCTTCAGGGGCTTTATCCACTGATTTACTTACATTGCCTTTTTGTATCATACTATTTTTTTTTTCTCCTCGTATCCTGCTCCTTCCTCCCGTACAGGGCCAGCAGATGTTATAGTCCCTTTGTCTTGTGGCTTTCTAATATCTCCCAAGGACTTACAGACTTTGTGCTTGGCACATAGTGAATGCATGAATGAATGAACTCCAGTTTTAATTCTGCCCATTTCTATGCTTTAGCCCCAACCCTCCACATCTGTCAAAAATTGACTACTTCAATTGGCATATAACAAGATCTTTGATGCTGAAAGTGAATTAATAGAGAAAAATAAGCATTTGGAAATTAGAGGGCCCCCTCACATACCATGCTAAGTAATTCCTAGTGCATTTTAGGTTAAAACCTGAGTTGTTAACACTGTTTTGTGGTGAACTCCTGGAAAATTCTGCCCTGTACCACAGACAATGCTTTTAGATCCAAGATGGCTCTCTATTATTCAAGAAGTCAAGAAAAATCAATTAGAATCAAGTATATCATTGATAGTTTTTTTTTAAACTTCCAAAAGATGAATTCTGGAACAGTGAACTACCGTGTTTCCAATTAGGATCATATTAAACCTATTTTATAGTCAATTATAATTCCATAAAATTTGAATTCCATTAATTTTATATTTCACAAAATTGTACCTATAATAATTTAAGTTGATTAGACCAAAATTGAAAAATCCAATCATGTAAAATAGAACAGGTTGCAAAGAGGGCCGGCATTTTTTTTCAGGGCTGTGGTGGCATAGTTCAGACATCATTTGGCCTTCTGTACACAGCATGTATGATAAAATCTTTGCACAGAAAGATCTCATGTAAGGGTTTGATGAGTGTGAAAAATTTAGCTCTTCACCATTATTGACTAATATGGGGGATATTATTACTTTGGGGCCAATTGGTTGCAGGCTAAATCTTGACAAACTTGTTTGAACTTAGTATTTAAAAAGATACAAAGTAATTAATAGTTCTAGTGAAAGACTAGGTCAGTAATGCAAATAGTCTCACTGCTTTCTCTCTGTATTCTGACCGCCACTTGTTTTTTAAGGTTTATATATAATCTGTAGACATTTGCTTTTATCGGCAAGACATTGTTCTGTAGCTGGGACTGGCTTGCAGCTTGCTGTGAATCTCAGGCTGGCCTTAAATATCTGCTTCATCCTACTGAGTGCTGGATTACAGGTCTGAGGCAGTAGACACTAAATTTGATCTTCTTGTGTATTAGCATTATATAGACACTTAAGCAAATATTTTGGGTAATTTTAGCAATAAAGTTTTACTGTTGGTTTATTAATCTACATGTGAGGATTCAGGCTTTTCTAAAACCAAAATTACAGCTGGCATGTGAAGTAATAGACTCAAGTCTTTGGAACACACACTTAAAACATGTTCTCTTACATCTACTCTTGCACTTATAAACTGGGCTCTATGCATAACCCATTTAGAAAGTTTGTTTGTTGTTAACACTGATGGAAAGAAGTTTGTGTTTCAGAAACACATGGAACCATGGGTGGCTTCTTGTTCAGTAGGATTGCATGATGACAGTTTGGTTAGTTTGTCCATACTTACTCTGGCTTCCCAACTCTAGTCTTCTCATAGTGTCTAGGAGATGCTCCTGCAATGAAAAAAGGCACCATCTCTATATTGTGCCCTTCTTCCTGAAAAACTTAGGTGGCTACATGTTTTCTAGTTGTACTAATAACATCTGAGTGGTTATCATATATTGTAGCATTTTGTGTCAGACAAAGTGGCAAACCCTTTATCACAATGTCGTAGACTCTCTATGTGAACTTTGTTTGCAACTTATCTTTGATATCTTTGAGTGTTTCTTATTGTAAACATTTTTTCCTATTCCAGATATTTATTTTTTATTTCCCCATTCTCTTAGACATTTTAAAAGCTGAAAAATTTCAGAGTTTTGCTGAATTGAATTACTCTCTTGCCCATAGACTGACTTCTCTGATTCCATCTTAAGGACTGTATATACCACAGTCTTGAGTTTAGAGGTAGGTCATGGTGAACATTGTTAGCTAATAGAAGCACTTGTTTTCCTTAGCAATGCATAGAACATTGTATAACATAGAACATCGTATAACAAAACTGTGGCTTTGCATTGCAGTCATGGACATAATCTCCCTGTTCCAGCACAATCCAGAAAAGCTCCAATTTCTATCTTAACATTTTGACTTATTTCTAACTTATTTGCTAACTCCCTTATCTCAGAGCCATTCAACCTTTTCTTAAGTGTGCATCATCAGTTCCCTTTAAAATTGTGCCATTCCATTTCTAACCGTTCATTTCTTTTTCCTTTTCTTCTTATTTTTTAACTCCCAAGATCCTTCTTCTGTATGTTGATTTTTATTTCCTTATATTGTAAACTCCTAATAAAATGCTCTCCTCCCAGAATGTTTCCAGACGTGTTAATAGCTTCCTTCACCCCATGGAGACTTCTCCTTGTGTCTAGCTACAGTGACATAGGATAATTGAAAGAACTAACCCTCTGGAGCACTGTTTACATTTGAAGAGTAAATAACCTGTACTTTGACTATAATTGTCATTTTGCTATTTCTTTTCTTTCATGGAATCTTCTGCAGCTGTGTGGATTGTGTCGAAGGTTCCAGAGGGCAGCATCAGTCATGTCTGTGAGAGTAAGGGGATAGACCTTTCAGTGTGAGCCCCATGAGCAACCCACATGGTGCTAGTTTTGAAAACACTGTCCATCTTTAATTTCCTCCAAAATAGTATCCATCCGTGCTGAGATTCTGAGTGCTTTCAGGCTGCTCAAGGAGAAAAGCTGACCTGCTAAACTTATGCTTGTGTCCACATAGGATAGAGACAGTGATAGTGTGTACATTGCTTCAAGTATACTCTGGAAAGATGTGCTGGGGGAGACCAGGGAGCTTATGTATGCTGGCATAAACATTCTGTAGACACTATGTAAGAACACGCACACACACACACACACACACACACACACACACACACACACACACACACACACTCGGGCATGCACGATTTATGGAAGTTTACATTTCTAGTTTCTTTCTTTATTGTTTTAAGAAAAATTAGGCAGAACCTTTAGCTCTCCCTTCTCTTCTACGTTTGGATCAGAGAGCTTTAGAAAAGGAAGGACAAAGGGGCTGGAGAGATGTCTCAGAGGTTAAGGAAAGGAAGGATTATCATAAAGATCGTAATCATATGTATAGAATATGCTGGTAGCAGGGAGGTCAGCCTTCCTTATATCAACCCTTGTATTTATGTAGTTTTTTTCTCATTAAATAATCATGATAGTTATTCCCAAACTCATGGGTAGGGGTTAAGAGAGAAGAGAGAGGTAACATGTATGCTACTGGCCAGGGAGAAGCTCGTGTGTCTTTATGCCCTTGGATACTTGGTCTAACAGCCGAAGAGTAAAAGGGAAGGAAACCAGCTTTTACTATAAGAACAAGCAGTTTAAATACAGATGGAAACTAGAGACACACATTTCTTCCCCTGCCCCAAGGGAGCTGGCTGAGAAGTGTCTTTCACAGGTCACCAGGAGTGCCACCATGAAAAGGCAAATTATGGGCTTTTCTTTTAAGGAGAAGGTATTTATTCTATGTGTAATTATAGCTTTAACTAACTCAGAAATAAGAAAAATGGATTTCCCTCATTACTTTACCAATTAGTCAAATACAGTCATGGTTTGGAGAGGAGGGGTGGTTAAGTAAGTCTTAACCTAAGTCTTGACCTAAGTCTTAACTTAGGTCAAAATCATGTCCTCTCAGAAATAGAAGTTCTAACTCATACATACTATGCTTAAAATGTGGTTAGGTGCAAGCAAGGGCTGTGAGCCTCATAGTGACCCTCTTGGGGCAGGCTGGAGATGAAGACACACAGAGGACAGCATCATCTAATTAGGAGACACAAGCAGTGCCATGTTTGGGTGTGCTTGCCTTCCCCAGCATGTGCATTCCAACATGCTCAGCAACCTCTGGAAGTATTTAGGAACTGTTTGTTCTGCCTAATTCCCCACGTAAATGGTAATTTCATGGCAGTTCATGAAATAAACATCTTCAAATTTGAAAATATTTTTGTGACAATTTCTATTACAGAAATAAATGCTGAAAACTCAGAAAGCAAAATCTGTGCCTATTCTAAAACCTACTAACTGTTATGTTAAAAAATAAATAAAAAGCGAATTTATATCTGGTTGCAGGACTGCCATTGGTTCTGCCCCCACCCCACCTCATCTACATAAACGTCCCCCATTCTCCAGTGAGAGTGCTTCTGGCCCTGATTTGTGGACACTCTGTGATCTCCTGCCCCACACCCTCTCACTCCATCATTGCTGTCTTCAGTGCAACGTGCACTGTGATTTCTTAGGTGCTCTACCCAGAGTTTTACACATATTCTCTTGTGTGATTCTTGCAGTAACTTTCTGAGAAACACCCCATATCCCTGATCCATGGGTGAGGAACTGGGTAGTTTTGGGGGCCATGGACTGCTACTCAGTAACAGCCTTATTTGAATTCCTTTGGAAAGCTCTGCTGTGGTGGAATAGAAAAGGGCAGACAGCAAAGACAGAGTTTCAGAAGTTCAAGTACAGAATAGCAGGTGACGTCTGTTCCTAAGTAAAATACAAGTGAAAGTCCTTCTAAGCAAATAATTAAATACAAATATCAAGCGCCAATCATTTTGTGCCTAAAGTCCAAAGAAGCAATTAAATAAGGGAGCTGACTTAACTAATATTTTATTGCATGGGCCATTGCTTGTTGACATTGGGGAGAAACTCTTGCATTAAAGGGAGGCAGAGGACACTGACAGGAAATTTTGGAAGAGTTTTGTCTTTCCTGGAGAGGAGGGTACTGCAGTGGAGTTGCTTAAGGTTGGTTTGAACAGAAAGACATTAAGACTGGATTTTCACTATTTGTTATTAAACATGGTGTTTGAAATGCGTACACACGGCTGACTGATTTTTACCTGCACTCATAACAGTGTTTGTGTAGAAGCCAGACAGATCAGTGTCATCCAGAAATGGTGAGGAACGCCTTAAGAAGGGGATGATTTTTATAATTGTGCTCCCTGCAAGAAGTATCCAGAGGTAGGCTATGGGTGCCACGTGACCTGAAGGACACTGGGGGTCACTCACACCAGATGTAGGGAAATGTTTCCTTCCTTGTTGTGACCCTTCATCTCCTGCTTATTGCTTAAAGGTGTGCTTCTCTGTGGCATTTGTCATCGCGCTGAAAACCGCTGATCTTGAAAGTCTAAACAGATGTAGAATGTAATGATAAAAGCATACTTTTCAAGGCTAAAGAAGTTGCCTCAAAAAACACAAGCAGTTTGGAATACAAATAAATAATGGCATAAAAGGGGCCCCTTCTGTGACTGTTGTAATTGGTCTCATTAGCTTTCAGATTAAATACAGAGTGACACGATAGGAAGAAGATGGCAATACGAACGTCAAATTGAAATAATGAGCTGCTAAAAAAAGAATGTGTTGGGAGGTAGGAGACAACATATAGGCAAAAATAGGCAAGAGAAAATTTGAAACCAGGTCCTGAGCGATTTCAAAGAGAAGGTCTCCTTTTACCGCACAAAGTGCTTGTTGGGAAGGGAGCAGATGGAGTGGCCTTGACCTTGGGTGTACAGCCTGCAGAGATGCCATTGCTGTGTTACCCAGGAGGGCTAATCCAGGGGAGCGAGCAGCCATTAGTGCCTAGATCCATTTTGAAGTTAGAGTTAGGCTCTGCACTTCAGTGTTTATGTCTTACTTTGTGCCTGAAATTCATAGTCCATTATGCTTAGTTTGTGAACTTAATAGTTGATCAGTAAAACAATGCATGGGGAACTGCTTTGTAGGTCCCAAAGTTCTCTGAAAGTGTGAAGTGATGTGCTAATTTCATGGCATAAGTAACCTTGACCTTAGTCTTTAGACCTTTGTTAATGTTACAGGAAAAAGAAAATTGGGCTAGAGAGGCCATCTTTTAATTAATACAAGACTCAGCTTTTCACTGTTCCTTCTTGATACCACTTAAAATAATATTCAAACAGTAATTATATTGCCTCTACTAAAATACAAATCTTTTTTTCAATATGTGTGTGTGTGTGTGTGTGTGTGTGTGTGTGTGTGTGTGTGTGTGTAATATATTCTGATTACTGTCTCTCTACCTTCTATTGTCTCTTCCCCATCATTACCATCTCCTTCTCTCTATAGGCACCCTTCCCACATTAGTGTCTTTTTGGTCATGTTTTGTGAGCCAGTGGTTTTAACCAGGAATGGCTGTGTGACCATGGGTTTGGTACTATCTTTTGGAGCCTGGTGGGCTCCTCAATGGATATACAACTTAAGACAATGACTGTCCTTCCACAAGAATTCCTCAGTGGCCAGTATTTCAGGAGGGAGTGATAGGGCCTCATGAGCATCTCTTTGATGTATTATTGACTATTGATAGGTTCAGTCTTACACTGAATACAGGGGCCATTGTAGCTGCCATGGCATCATGATGGAAATGGTTTGTCATGCCCTGAACGTAGCATATTGCAGCCTCTATATACTTATTTTCCAGCTCTCATACTCCTTCTGCTTCTTCTTCCACATTTTTTTTAGCCTTGGAGAGTGTGGTAAAAGTGTCCTGGTTAGGACTGAGATGTCAATCATCATTTAGCACCTTGAACAGCCATGAGTCTCTGCATTCCTTGCTCTTCCTTGCAAAGAGAAGTTTCTTTGATTAAAACTTAGAGTAGCATTTGTTTGTGGGCATAAACATAAATATTTAGAATGGAGTTTGGTACCATGCCAGTTTGGCCAAACAACAGGAGTAAGTACCCTTCTAGAGCCATGATCTCCCCAGCCATGGCTTTTGACTAGGTTTATAGTAATAAACACATATCCCTCATAAGTGGGCCTCAAATCCACTCTGAGAGGGCTGATTATCCTCATAACAATCATGCCACTAACTGGATGGTCCACATTTTAGTGCATAGAGTTCACACCTCAGTAATATCATTGATGTCCCCTTTCCTCAGCAGCTCAGTTCCTACTTGGTTTCTCTGTATCTTCCAACAATGTGTATGGTGCCATCCCCAGTCAGAATAACCAATATTAAAAAGAAATTGGAAAGGCCACAGGTGCTGGCAAAGTTGTGGGGAGGGGGCACTCTTTTTTATTATTGGTAGGGATGTAGGTTGGTATAGCCACTGTGGAACTAATTGTGAAGGGTCCTCAAAAGCTAGAGATAGAACCACTGAATGGCTCAGCTGCATCACTCCCCATCATTTACCCCAACAGCCTCTGTATTGCACTACGGAGAAACTTGCACATCCACGTTCGCTTTGGCTTCTTTTGCAATAGTCAGGTAATGGAATCAGCCTGATATAGCTGTAAGGTAGCAGATAGGCAATGAATGTGCTACATGTCCCATACAATGGGATATTTAGCTACAAAAAGGAAATTATGAAATTTGTGGGTAAATGGAATGGAATTGGAAAAATATTTACAGAGGTAGCCCAGGTTCATTTGTCTATCCCAACATCAGAGCCAGGAAAGTAGAAAGGGGACATTTGGGGAGGTGTGGAAGTAGAGAGGGAGGTGGAAAGGTTGGAGCAGGAATAAAGTGGAGGGTGTTAGAGGGCAGGGAGGAGAGGATTAACACAAGTAAAAGATGTATGATAAAGTTATATGGGCTGGGCGTTGGTGGCGCACGCCTTTAATCTCAGCACACGGGGGTGGGGGGTGGGGGGCAGAGGCAGGAGGATCTCTGTGAGTTCAAGACTAACCTGGTCTACAGAGAGAGTGCCAGGATAGGCTCCAAAGCTACACAGAGAAACCCTGTCTTGAAAAAAAGAAGTTATATGGACACCTTCTACTCTGTAAGCCAATTAATTATCTGTTTACAAATGATTAAGAAGAGAGCAATCCTGCATGGCTGTATGCTACTGGAGAGGTAGCTCAGTGGCTAAGAGCACTGGCTGCTCTTGCAGAAGCCCTTGATTGAGTTGGCAGCACCTACATGATAACTACAATTGTTTGTATGTCTAGTTCAGGGAATCCTGTTCCCTCTTCATGCCTCCATTGGCAATGCTGCACAGATGTACTTGAAGGCAAAGCACACATACACATAAAATAAAAATAAATAAATCTTTAACAATTCCACTGCCAAGTAGAGGATGTCTTCTTAGGAGTTGTTGGCCCAGGAGACTCAAGAGGCCCCCCAAAACAGTTGTAAGCTTTTGCCATCCTCTTGTTTGTCCACCAGAACTAGATGGTAAAATGAAAATTTTGAAGTGATAACATTTACAGAAATAATGATTAGAATATGGGCAGAATGGCTCATAATATTTAAAACAATATTTTCTCCAACTGAGAACAACTCTCCAGTTTTTGTTTTACTTTGTGCTACATGAAAATTGATGCACATTTATTGATTTCGTGTTTGCTATATGTTAGACTGCTGAAAATCACAGTGCTTTCTTTCTTTAACTCTAACTAGTCTTTCAAGTCAGAGGCTATTGTGGCCATTTTTAAGTATAGATACTGAGGTCTAGGAAGTATACTGGCTAAAATTTCACAGCTAGGGAGTCTTCTAGCTGTGACGGTGTCTCAGATGTCCTGGACTCTGTGTCCTCACTTCTTGTCTGACACTAGTGTCCTTGTCTTTATGGAAGAAGTGCTAGATTTTTCCTCTTTCCTCATTTTTTTTAAGAAAGAGAATTTTTTGCCCTTAAATATCTTACACATGTGTACAGTGTGTCTTGGTCATACTTATTTTTCCTCATCTAGTACCCCACCATCACATCTCCCTCCAAATCTCATGTCCTCCTACTTACATTTCTGTATCTATTAAATTCACTGCAGACAGGGATAACTGTCCACTGGGGTGTGGGCAACCATTACATAAAAGAATATTTTATTGAGTTGGACTCTCCCTATTGAGAAGTCCCTTCATTGGCTTTGAATGCCTGGGCTCAACCAGTCCTCTGTCTCAGTTTCTTGAATTCCGAGACCACAGATAGGTGACACCATGACTGAGCCTTATCCCCAGTACTTTGACAATTTTTTTTTAAATGAAAATCCATTTGTTACATAAACCCTAAATAAAGCTTGAGCTATTTCTGTTTCAAAGAAGGTATTTGGGATTCCATATGAATAGAGGAAACCTTAAAGATTTAATGGACATTTCTATTGTAAGTAGGTAGCCTATTTATTCTGCCAGTGGAGGTTTGTGTATTTTAAAAGGTGTAATTAGAGAAACATAAAGAAATGGCGTTTTCAAAGTCTAACAAAATAGACTATTTAAAAAAATTTAATGTACCTACTATAAAATGCAAATGTATACAAATGTTTTGATTTGACTATTGGTATTGAAATTACAGAGGAGATCAAATGTCTTGTATACATACTTAACTGTATTGCATCAATTAATTTATCAGTTTTGTACTTGGAACATAATTATAGATTATGTATTTCCTAAGTCCATCCTTCAAAGCACCTTTGCCGGCTTACAGACTTTCTGAGGGGTAGGACCCTGCTAGCACCTACCTGGGTGATTCTGCCTCGGGGTCTCTCAGGAGGTTGAGCTCAAATACTGAGGCTGGAGTGCTCTGCTGCAGGGTGGTTCAGTGGATATGGCTGTTGAGAGTCTTGCCTGCCTTGTGGTTATTCCCTGGTAGTCTCAGTTCCTCACCTGCTAGGCCTTTCCACAGGCTTTCTGAGTGTTCTCAGAATGGAGCTACATTGACATCAGAGTGAGTGACAGGGAGGGAAGTGAAGAGCAGGAAGGAAGGAGCAGGGAGGGGAGATGGGAAGGGAGAGAGGGAGGAAAGGGGAAGGGAGAGAGAGACCAAGAGAAAGATTGAGAGGCAGAGATCCAAATAGAAGCTGTGGAACATTTGGAAATGTTATAGCATATTTCCTAATCACGTTACGTACTATATATTATAGCCATATTCCAAGCCTGACCTAGTGTGGGTGGGAGATGAGAAAGCACATGACTGTGAAGTACTAGGTAGCAATCATTGGGGACTGTCTTAGAGATTGCTTACCACAAGTGTGTCCTTCCAAGAAAATCCTGTTGATGAATCCCAAAGGTTTCTGAAGAAACTGATCTGAACTGTTACACACAGAGAGAGTCCTTTTAAAAGAAGTCTAGGCTAGGAGGAGGCTATGGATAATGTGCTGACCATGTGAGTGTGAAGAGTTTGGTTCTCCAGAACTGATACAAATGCCTCAAGGGCAAGGTGACCTTTTTTCTTTTAATTAATTTTTATTTAGATTAAAAACAATCTTATTTTACATACCAATCCCAGTTCCCAGTCCCTCTCATCCTGCCATTCCCCCCACCATCTCCCCATCCCACCCCCAACTACTCTCCAGGAGGGTGAGGCCTTCCATGGGGATCATCAAAGTCTGTCACATCATTCAGGGAAGGGCCTAGGGCCTCCCCCATGTATCTGGGTTGAGAGAGTATCCCTTCATAGGGAATGGGCTCCCAAAGTCCATTTTTGCATTAGGGATAAATACTGGTTCCACTGACAGATGCCCTATAGACTTTTCAGGCCTCCCAACTGACACTCACATTCAGGGGGCCCTGGTATGGTCCTATGCAGGTTCCGCAGCTATCAGACTGGGGTCCATGAGCTCCCATTTGCTCAGGTCAACTGTTTCTGTGGGTTTCCCCAGCATGGTCTTGACTCCTGTGCTCATCACTCCTCTCTCACTACAACTGAATTCTAAGAGTTCAGCTCAGTGCTTAGCTGTGGGTGTCTGCTTCTGCTTCTATCAGCTACTCAATGAAGGCTCTATGATGGCATTTAAGGTAGTCATCAATCTCATTGTAGGCATTTAAGGTCACCTCTCCACTATTGCTTAGATTCTTAGATGGGCTCATCCTTGTGGATCCCTGGAAAATTCCCGAGTGCCAGGTTTTATGTAGAGAGCAGACACAGGATCTCAGGAGCAAGCTGACTAGATTAGCCAAACCAGAGAATTATTGATTCAATGGAAAGACCCTGCCTCAAAGTATAGGGTGGAGAGTGATTGAGACAGACTCCCAGTGTCAACCCCAGGCTTTCAGATATAGGAGCACACATATGCACATGCACACACGTGTGCCTCCCATGAACTCATACATATACATACCACAACACATGCACACACACACACACACACACACACACACACACACACACACACACACACACACACACACGAGAAAGTTTAAGTTATTTTACCTTCTAAGTTTATACGAGTGATTCTCAAAGTTTGAATTGGAAGATTCAGATGGAATTTGTTACACCAGGCTGACAAAGCAATTGTTAATGGAAGAGAAACTCAGGGTTCTGAATTCAAATATCTGCTGTTCCTGAAGTTCAGTGTTCCTATCTATATATTTTGTGACTGATGCAGCTTTAATGGTGGTGTGAAAATTCTAGCCTGGTGATTTTAAGCACAAGAGTGTCTGGTTTATAGATGAGCACACAAATACTTGCCCATAGAAAAGTTTTTGGAAAGAAACTTTAAAATATTAATGTTCTGCTATGATTCAGGAAAGGATGCCAGGCACAGTGACCTCATGTAGCTAAATCAGGCTTAAAGCAGACCTTGTAGTTAGTAGCTGAAGACAGTGTAGTGAGGCTGAGGACTGAAGACATCAGCTCAAACTGTCACACAGATTATGGATATCACACAGAGTATGTTTCGAATAGTAGGGACAAAATTCTCAAAGCCTGTTTAGATACTAGGATATTAATAAAATGCTCTTAAAGTTCAGGAAATTATAAATCAAAAGATGTTCATGGCAAAGCAGACGGACTTGGATTCTTCTTTTAGTGTCTCATCACCCCCCCCCCCCAGCACTGGAGTTTGGTTGAATTAACACCTGCATGATGTCAGTTTTTGGAGGAAGAATTAGTGTCATTGCCATTTTGCTCTTGCTGCCTACATTCCTTCTGGTAGCCACAGACTCTGTAGTGTGATTGATTTCCCAACCCAGAGACCTGACTAACCATGTCCATTTTGTACAGAGTCTCATAATTTTCCTTCACCTCTGCAAATAGTTGTTTTTCCTGTTTCTTTTCATTGCTAGTGAAAACATACATTCAGACAACTTCATGCTACAATAATGACTCTACTGTGCTCATTTCCCAGGACTGATGCAAGCAAGCATGACACACTGGGTAGCTGAAGCAGTGTAGCTTTTAGGTGGTTCGGGATGCAAGAGCCAGCAGGATTAGCTCTTTTAAAGGCTGTGTGGTAGAAGCAGTTTCATTCTTCTCCGTTCCTGTCTAGTGGGATGCTGATAGTTCTGGAATTCTTGGGTTTCTTGAGGTGCCCAAAATTACAACCTCCATGTTCACATAGCATTCTGTGTCTGTGCATGTGTGTATGAGGATCCATCTGTCTGTCATCTTTATGCACAAATTTCTCCTTTGTATCAATATGTGGGCCATATTGTTTAGGACCCAAATTAATGGCTCCCTTTTAACTTTGTCTGGAAATGTTATTTCCTAAGGTGATCACATTCTAAGGTCCTGGAAGTTAGTACTTCAGCTTATTTCGGGGGGTATTGGGGATAGAACTCAAGCAATAACACTTCCCCAGAGTAAGACAGATACTCTTACTGTGCCAGAGTGAGTGCTTGTGAGTGTGTCCTCATTTTTTCTGCTAAGCATGATCAGACACTGCGGCAATGACTCTAGTTTTCTTTCTAACCCTGCCAATCATGCCTCAGGTCTGTCATGAAGATCACATTTGCTGAAGTATTCTTTTAATGAAATAAATCTACTTTCAGAAACAGGACTGGGAGTGAAATGTATAATGCTCTTTTCAGTTTTCCCAGGATAATATTTATTAACAATATCTATTTATTGCAGAGAAAGGGAAATAACTTAAAACGTAAGACTCTAGCGGGCAAAAATGGAAGAAGGGATGTTTTGTGGGTTCTACTTTGAATCCTATTTTACTTCTTTATACCCATTATCCCTTCAGTGGATGACTAGCATGGATGTGTATTTTTCTGGGATGTATTTTATTGCTTCTGCTTGTTTGCATTGTGATGGAAGTCTTTGACCATGGTTCCCCACTTCTCACTATGAAGACCTTACACACATCTCAGCCCACTTTCACATCCTTTAATCTTCCTTCCACATGGCATTGATTGAGGGGTAGTCATCCCCAGTATGTGTGAGTTCTTGTCAGCCAGCATCAGCAGGACTTATGGTTAGTCTGAGATAGCCCTTGTAGTAAAAACAAAGAAAATACAAACAACTGCCTTTGTAAAATTGGCTCAAAACAAAGCAACTTCATGCTTTAGTTACTCTCTTAAGCTTTATTTGCAAATGAAAAGCTTTTCTTGGTTTTAAAACAGAGAGAGAGAAAGAGAGAGAGAGAGAGAGAGAGAGAGAGAGAGAGAGAGAGAGAATTATTTCTACTGTTATCTTTGAAGATTCTTAAAGATCAAGTTTGAGCCCTACCCCCACCCCGTGGTCCTTGCCAAAATCTATCTGCATCATAAAAGAAGAGTTAAATGAAATTCCTTGTAATCACATTTTTTTTTTCCTGTTTTAAAGTATTCAACCCTGTAAGTATAGATCATTGCCAAATTTCGGATGACCCATAGTAAATTCAGCCAGTTGCCCCACTCACCCCTTGCCCTCCCCCTTATTAAAATCCAGGCTGTGTCTGCAGGTAGAGGGGAAATACACACTCTGACGTGCCACAATGAAATATTGTTTCATTGAACAAGATGCTTTTAGAAAGGTCATTGAGAACTGTGAATGGGGAACGGGGAGCAGTTAGAGTGACCACAGTATTAGCACAGGGTGGCTGGCAACACAAGAGGAAGGCTACTCACAAAACACCCACCCTGCTCGGTTGAAAATCCACTCCTCTCCTATCCCTAAAATATGCAACCCATCTTACCAGGTAAAGTGCATTTTCTCCTGGAAGTTGCACAGGATTGAAGGCGTTCTTGTAGACTAGCTTGATCAAGCACTGCTCTCTTGCTTATCCCAGGTAAGTGGGTTTTGTGTGGCATCCTGGGGTGTAAGAAGGATGATTTTAGAGTTGATGGTAGGGAACCCTTCTGGGATATGGGGAAGAGGTGTGAGAGTGTCTAAGGACATGCTCATCTGCTTGAAGCTTTGCCTTGAGTTATTTCAGTTCCAGACAAGGAATTGATGTTCCTTTAAAAACAGCCTCAAGCCAACTGCCCTTTTCACTGACTTGGTATCCTTGCTGGGGATACTCAGTTCCTAATTTTGTCTCCTTAAGAGCAAACAGGTGGAGTCATTTCTGAGGCAGTTGGAGGCCTCTGGTGGATGGAAGCTGTCCTCCATGGGCGGAACATAAGTGTCTAGTCCACATCCCAGGATGGAGAAAGAAGAGCAAACAGACACCTAAGTCTGACCAGACACCAACTCACAATCTTAACATCTATTTGAGTTTCATATGAAATGTGTGTTTTGAGTTTCATTTGTTTTTAGTTTGGAATTGCTTGTAAGTGAAAATTTGTTTGTAGTTCTACTAGTATGTTTTGAATGTCATTTCTATAGAGAGGATACCTACACTCAATAACCACTTCAAGTGCTGACATCCTGAACAGCTAGGGCACACATTAAGGGAATGAATTTTCATTTTCGATATGAAATCTTGTTTTCCATAATTTACATGATTTGAAGTCAAGACCTCTAATGAACAGATTTCTGTTCTGTGGTACACAGTAGTTGTCTTCCACATAGTAAGTGATCAGTTAATGTAGGGAGGAGTCAAAGAGTGGCTCTTCATATGGAACGCACAGAAAATGTCTCCACAGGGCCAAATGCATGAGCAGATGTGTGGATCTGTTGTCATCTAAGTGGCAAAGACCAATCTCTCACATTGCTAACTGGTTTGGTGAGTTTGTAATTGAGCACCTGTGATTGCCAGTCAGTGGGCTCTGTAGAACCCAAAATGAACAGAAGGGGACACTTGGGGGTTAGTTTTTCACTGGCAACGGGGCACTAATAACATGAATCTGTGATTAGGGACTCCAAGGTGCAGACAAAGTGCTTTCCTGCAGCAGCAAAGAAGAAGAATTTAGGTGCAAGGTGACATTTAAATCTTAGTTTAGAACTGTGACCTAGAAGATGACACAGCCCCCTCCATGCCTGCAGGGAGGCGGGGGGGGGTCATCTATGGTTCTACAGGGACTCACTGTGAACTGGGAATGTTAAAACAATGCATGTTTTTTAATGTACTACATATGTATATGTAAAGAACATACATAGACCCATTTCCTTGTTATTCTCTGAACAGCATGGCATAACAATAATTCACACGGCATATACACAGGGTTAAACATAATAAGCAGTTGGTTAACTAGACATAATTTAAATATTCAGGAGGATGTGTATTGTTCATATGCTGTTTTCTGTAAGGGATTTCGGTACCTGTGGATTTTGGCATCTATAATGTATTCCTGAGCCAATGCCCTAAAGACCCAAAGAAAACTGTATACTTTAGTAAGGGAAATAAACCCAGAGTAGCTTATGCAGACATTAATACCTTTTTAAATACTTAGCAGTGCAAAGACAGGTGACTTGATTTTCAACCCTAAAGACAACAGAGGTTTTACTCATGATTTTCTTGCCTTTTCCCCCATGGTTACCCAGTGTCTATCATGTCTATTCTCAAAGCATAAAGTGTGATGCATAAAGCATAAAGTGTGATGCATAAAGCATAAAGACGACTGGACAGCCTCTGTCAAGCTATTAATTTTTTAATCAGTAAGGGAAGGCCCTTTCAGGAACTACAAACCAACTTAGCTTATATCTCAATGGTCAGAACAGTGCCAGTGTCAAACTTTCATTGTCATCAGATCACCTAGACCATAGCAAGTGGGAAAGAAACTCAGAGGCAGATATGTAAGCAAAATATGAACAAAGAACAGATTAAAATCTGTTTTCTTTAATGTTATGTATGAGACTCAATCTTGATAAAATACCTGATCAATAAAGTGATCTGTCAAAATTTGGGAGGTCATCATTCATGATCTTTAGATTTGTCTATTAGAAGATACTGTTGGTAGAAAAGCTTTCCATCAAACAGTGACAGAAGAGTACAATGTAAAACTGCAACAGCTAGGCTGATTAAGGTCTGGGTGGATGAAGGCATCAGGATGTAGGAGTCTCTCCAGGTCACCATCCAAGAGAACTGTAAGTAGCAGGTACATGGTGCCTGGCCTCCATCGGAGGAAGTGTGCATTGCATTTTATTCTTCAATTCTAGAAGGAATTTATTATTGTTATTTCTCTGTCACAGTCATTTTTGTTGACATTGCCCCAGATTTATAGGAAGCACCATTGCTTTTTTAAAATCATTATGCTATTCTGCTGGAGCCAAATGGACTGTCATTTTCCATTAAAGTACTGTTCTATAGTAAACATTTTTTATTGCATTTTGAAAGACTTTTTGTTTTACATGTATGAGTGTTTTGCTTGTGTGTAGGTCTGTGCATTCCATGTATGCCTGGTGCCTGTGGAGGACAGACAATGTTTGATCCCGTGCAACAGGAGGTAAAGACGGTTGTGAGCTGCCATGTGGGTGCTGGGAATAGAACCTGGATCCTCTGCAAAAGTAGCCAGTGCTCTTGACCACCGAGCCAACCCTCCAGCCACCATATCATGTTTTAATTAAAAAGAAGAAGAATGTAAAATTTTTGTCTAGAAGAAGACAACAACAGATGTTAGAGTTCTGACAGTTGTTATAGTAAATGGGAAATGACAAATAGCTCTGCCTTTAAAAACATTATTTTTAAATATACAGCATATGTGTCTCTTACAGGTGATTTTCTCCCTTGGTGTTTTATTGTTGCTGCTATATATCCATATTTTTGTGTGTGCATGCTCAAGAGCATGAATGCATATGTGTTTTGGTAGAACCAACCCTATAACCTTACATTTACTTTTGTTTGATGGTCTTCTTGGGGACTGTAACTGAGAAGAAGCAAAGTGATGATCCTGATGATTGGTTTATATCATCAGTTCCCAACATTAATGCACAGAAATATCCTTCAGGGTGTTTGATAAACACAAAGTGAGTGGACTTATTGGCTTATTTGGTTGGGCATAAGTGGAATCTTGGAATCTACATGATTTTTGACAGAGGAGGGTCCCAGAAGCCACTCAGATACGTGCCTACAGACAGGAAGTAAGGTGTAAAGGGAAATAAGGCAGTTCTCAGACAAGGTCTTGGGCATCTTATCTGCTCTGGACTAAAATTCCAGGACTCCAGCTTGGATGTGTGCTCTCCAGGAGATTTTTAGCAAAAGTAATTTTGGTTCAGAAATGGAGTATGGATCTTTTGGATTCATGTATGCATCTTGATTGTATCTTATAGCACACATTCACTAGTGCTATTGTGCCTATTTATATTGGGGACCTAGATCTGGGTACATCTATGAAAGGCCTGCTTTGAGAAACTGTTTTACAGAGTGCTGCATGATCAAAGAGGCTTGGAGATCACTGCTTTAAACGATCGACATGGCAGGAATCCATACTTCTTTCTAGCAGTGTGCAAGAGTTTACTGCTTCTTAATTGTTTTTCATTTAGAGATCAACATTACTCAATGGTGCTTTCCTTAGTATATGTATACAGAGTGCATCCCAAGATGGAAGAGGAGTGTGTGTGTGGGAGGGGGAGGGGCTGTGCAGTGAATGGCAGATGAAAATGCCATGCTAAGCTGGGCATTTGGCCTGACATCTTTATTTGAACAAACCCCTACTAAGAGATCAGCAGAAAAGAACCAAGGTAATGTTGTCCCATCTGAGTCCAGACCTCAGTCCAGCTGTTGGAAGGATTTGATGACTTGGGGCCACTCAACACAGTCAGTCATGGAGAGACTTGGGTTTTCCAGGCACTATTAGTGTTTTGGCTTTCAGCCTGGATTTAACCTTCTCCTCCTCTGTGACCCTTCCCTATAGAGTTGTGCAAAGTAAAATAAAAATTCAGTGTTTTCATACATAATATCTTATTCTAAAAGATACCTTTAGGTGACAAAAACTAAAGTAATCCATCTCCCCCAAATTTGAATCGAGTCCATTTTCCTTAATTGGAGCTGACATTAAGATTTTTACCTTCTTCTATTTTAAATTCTTTAAAGCAGACTAGTAGGACCCAGAAATGTCTTCCTTCTTCTTTTTTTAAAGTCCCCCCTTTCTTTTGTTCATTTTTTTATTGTTTCTAGGCATGGTACCATTAGTAATTAGAAGTCTTGTTTCCAATGCACGTGCGCACACACACACACACACACACACACACACACACACACACACACACACACACTACACACACATCATACATGACACATACCAATACACATACACATGTCATGCAACATACACACAAAATACAACATACCCCACAGATACTATGCCACACACATACCATACACCACACACACACACACACACACACACACACACACACACACCCTGGACACAATTATGTATACCATCAAGGCAAGCCAAACCTCCAATTTCTTATTTCAGTGCTAGCCCTGCCCCAGCACACTCAGCATTACATTGTATTGCATGGGCCTTGGTAAGTTGGAGAGCACTGAAATAACAATCCAGTAGTAACCTTTACTGAACCTGAATGTGCCAGGCACTGTGTTGGGCACTGTGTTGTCTGATTTACTCTTCATAATGGCTCTCTGGGGTAGATGTTGTTACTGTTGTTTGGCTCACAGACCTGCAGGTGGGGACTTGAGGGACTGTAAGAATTAAATCTTGCCAGAAGTCAGATCACATGCTAAGGAAGCAGCTAGACTCAGATGCAAAGGCCGTGCCCTGTGGTGACATTGGTGCATTCTGCCTCACAGTTTATTCCTATGCAATGATAGGGCCCTGGCTCTTTAGGAGAAACACACACAGTCCATTTACCATGTTGGAGCCCAAACTCACTGTTTGGGAGTGAGCAAGGATGTACATCTGGTGTCTCCCTTACATTTCCCTCATTTGGGGTCCATATAGTTCTGCAAAAACAGTGCTTATGTCTGGGAGCTTTGTCTCAAGGGCAGGTCAGAAGGGAGGAGGCTTCTGTGTTGGCTGTTGAGCTTGGTTGAGGGAGGCCCAGGGCTTTCTTAGGAGGGAGCTGGGTCTCTGGCATTTGAAGGGCTCACCAAGTGTCTTGTTTCCAGTCCCTTAGACTTGTTCTTTTTCTGGTTGCTTGTAGACACAAGGCTGTATCTCGTGTTACTGTTCTATGTTACACTGCTGAGAGAGGCCTTCCAGTGACTCAGCGTTCTTAAGACAACATGTCAGGGATGGGTAGATTTTGTTTTGGGCTGATTTTCTGGGCTTGGAGGTGATCTTTTGTTATGATTCTTTTATAAATTGTGAGGTCAGGAATCCTTCTGTATTTCCTATGTCTGAGACATTTCAAGGACTTAAGAATGAATTGTTGAATTATTTAAAGTTGCCCAAGCATCCAGAGACTTGGTTTTCCTGTCTATACAATGGAGACAGTGCAGATCTCTTAGGGTATTAAGAAGGATTAAATTGGTCAATATCTTAAAGAACGTAGTGTGATGTCTGCCAAATTGGTGGCATTTAGTAAATTCACTATTGCTATTATTCTTTGCATTTCTGTTTTCTTTTTAAAAATAATGCTAGGCTCTGCCACTTAAAGACTGTGTACCCTCAAACAAGCTTTGATTTTTTTTAATCCTCTGCAAAATAGAGACCCTAATGCCTAGGCTGATGTCACTAATGTCATAGCTAATAGATGTGACAATTCAGTAAGATTCAGAAACAATTATCTGTGTGTATGTTTGAGTCAGACACGTTATTTCAAGAAATACATGCAAACATTTCTGAGGTGGGTATCATTGTCTTCATCGTATACCTCAAAACAGTGGGAATCTCTTCAGCTATGTCTGTCTCGTAACCATTTGACATATCTAAGGCCATTTCAAAGGACCATGCATATACGAAGGGTGTTATTATGACATCTTTCTTTGGGCCAGAGCCTGCAATACAGTGCAGACTTAATTTGCTCTGCCTTATGTTGGAATAGACATTTAAAGGGATGGCGTCTTCCCAAGTCTGTCTTTACTTGAAAATTTTTCATACTTTTTTTTTTTTACAATTTTTTTTAATCCCAAAATATGAAATCTAGTATTCAAAAACCAAGAAAAAGTAAACCTACTTGATCAACACAGGATGAGGCTTTTGTGTTATAGTGTTCAATTTGTAGTTTTTTTTTTTTTTAGATATTTAGAAAAAGCAGCTATTATACTGGCTTAGGTTTAAGATCAGCCAATTGACTTGTCACAACTTAGTGTTTTTAAAATAAAAGAAGGAATCTATTATGCCAGTTTGAAGGCAGCTGGGGAGAGTTCCTGTGACCATTAGAATTTTGCCAGAGGATCACAATTTTCAGTATATCACACATCTGGCTAAAATTAGTATGTCACTGTGCCTTCCACTGAGGTGCCTTAATTCAAAGCCAATAGAAGATAGAGGAGGAATATACTCTTGGTTTGAAATCATGTTTCCCTGACATGTCTCCCCTTGCTGGAAGCCATCCCAGAGTTGTTGGGAACATCAGATTCTGTGCTCATTGAGGTTTCCCAACCAGTGACAAGAGGTAGTTCTGTCTATTGTTCCCAGGCTTGTGAGCTTTGCAAAGATTTGACTCAGAGACTCTGAGCTCCCAACACAGGCACTACATTTGGAGTTAGTATTGATTGACAGGTTTCTATTCAATGTAAAGAGCTTGAAGGGAGGATTGCAGCTTTAGAATTGGAATTTGCATCTAAGAATATTCTCCCATATGATATAATGATTAAGTTTCACATTAATCAAAATAACAAAAAGGGGGCTATTCATTTTTTGTGTGTGGTGAATTGTAAATTAGACTACTGAATTGGGAGTAATTAAATTGTATTTTGTTTATGGTTTTTCTTCTCAAATGCTATGCTTTCAAAAGAGCACACAGTTCATAGTCTGAATAAAATTCACAGGCTAGCATCAAGGACCTGTGAGCCCAGGAAACTGAGTTTGGCAGTGCTAATTTGTATTAAAGTTGTTGTTGCATGACAGCCGGAAAAAGATTTAATGCTTGCCACCTGAACCAAGGCACGGAACATTGGTTTCTATAACTGCCATGAATTTGAATCGAGGCCAGGATCTCTAAATTTGAAAGACGATACAGACCACTTATGTTGTGGAAGGTATTTAGAAAATAATATTTCAATTTAATTTTTTTCTTAGCCACACACACACACACACACAATACTCTCTCTCTCTCTCTCTCTCTCTCTCTCTCTCTTCTCTCTCTCTCTCTCTCTCTCTCTCTCTCTCTCTCTCTCTCTCTCTCTCTCTCTCTCTCTCTCACACACACACACACACACACATACACACACACACAGAGGAGCTTCCAGATGGCTAGGCTCTTCAGCACTGTGACCTGTCTGTAGTGGCTCTTGCTGACATGTGCTCACAGGGAAGAAGTAGGAAATGCCTATGTCTACTGTCTACAAGGAGTTAGCAGTGGGCCTGTAGAAGCTTCCGGTTTGCTCACTGCACCGGAAAGCCATTATCCCTCTTGGATGTCACTATGGTTCAAAGTATGATTCTGAAATACTACTTTAATTATTTAGATTTTCCTGCTGTGGTAAAATCTTAGAGCCACCAGATGCAAAATCTGCTCATATGCCTAGGACAATAAAAATGATGATGACGACAATAATTTGTATTTTGCATTTGCAAAAACCACCTTTCGTCTGAAGGGCTTTGTAAGGGGAGCATGCATCTTGGGGCTACTTTCTGAAAAGTTATCTTTGAATCTAATGTGAAAATGAAATGAATCCACCTCTGGAATGAAATGTGGAAGAAGCCATTTAATAGTTTTGAAAAGGATACATATTAATGACACATGTCTCTGTGCAATAAGTTCACTCAGGTACTTTGTGAATTGTATTTTACATTAAGATCACACTTAAATTTTATTAGTACTGAAAAATAGTGGGTTGGAAAAATACTCAGAAAGTAACTGGTTAAACAGAAAAAAAAAATCTCTGTTGAGCTTTTGAGTCAAGCCCAATAGATTCCCTTAAGATAACCCATAGCCACTGCATTTGTAGGACAGCATGCCTCTTCCTTCACAGTCTTGGGGTGAGGCAGTCATGTGCATTCAGGTCTGCACTGCACCGGTACAGGCAGTCCCAAGGCATCCCCCACCCCTGCTTTCTTCCTGTATGACCTCATCCATTTCTAAGGTGTCAAATAGCTGTGCTCTGCTGAGGGCCCATCTCTAGCCTTGCTACTTACGAAGTTGAAAGTGAACTGGGGATTCTTCATAACGTTCTGCTTTATCATTCCACCTGCCTGATTGTCTCCTTTCTCAGTATAAATCACTAGCTCCTCAAGTCCCAAACGAAGATGTCCCTTAAAACAGTCTCTAGCTGCACTCCACAAAACGTGCATCAGCTCCACAGTCTTGATGTATTAGCTCTACTCAACTTGGCTGTATTTAAGTTAACATCCTGCTCCCCAGAACCACTTAGCTTAGCAGTTTGTGCAGTTGTATTTTGCATAAATACTTGCATCTGTCTAGCACAGCATGTGTACTGGGCAGTGGGCATTTTATCACTAAGTATATGATAGGTGAATTAAAAAAAAAGGTAGAATTTTTTTTGTCTTTTCTTTAAGTCCTAGAAATTGTTTCATTTGTTATTTCACCAAATTGTGGATTTGCATATGGGGACTGTATTTTGGTTGAGAGCTTTATTATAGTCCACTGTTTATGTTTCTAAATTTTAGGGGCAGGTCACTGACTTAAATGAAATCACTCATTTTGAAATGAAAATTTTCTCATAATGAATACAACTTCACAGGTTTGCCTTTACTTTTTATATTTTCAATAACATTACGTGCAAAAATTTCTCTTAAAAAATAGAAAAAATATATGCCAGTGTTCATGGCTAAAGCTTTTTTTGCCAAATGCTATAAATTTTGGCCTTTGGATTGAAGCAGTGTGATATATGCCAACTTCCTTGTCTAGTAATGGCTGAAAGTTAATTGAGCCATGCTGTATTTAGATATTTATAAATGCTTAGGGAGTGAAATAGAGTCATGAAGTATTATACAGAAAAGTTCAGAAGAAAAGTTATTTAATACCACCTGGTTTTTAAATGAAGCCCGACTAGATGTAAACATAATATATTATGTATAATTATCATCTCATTCTGCAAGCAAGCTTCATACTTTTTAGATGTAACACTGTTTATTCTCAGAGCTCCTTCTTTTGAAATTTTTATTTATATTTATTATGCATATATGTAATGCACAAAGGGTTGTGAGTCGTCAGAGGTGTGCATGTTGATAGTACTTGTGGAGGCCGGAGTGCAACTGTTGGTTCTTTCCTCACACCATGTGGGACGTGGGATCAAACTGATGCCATCAGGTATGGTGGTAAGTGTCCCCACCTGCTGAGCCATCTTGCTGACCCTAATAGCTTAATGTTAGGTTTGCTTCATTTTTTCCTTTTTGTATGTGATGTCATTGTAGACGACAGGATGTTATTGGAGGCCAGGCTGGCCTCAAGCTTGTGATCCGACTATCTCAGCTGAGTGCTGAGTATATCTCAGTGCTGAGATTATAAGCTTGAGTCACCATGGCTGGGTTTTCCTTGGTTTTAACCCTTGCTATACCTTAGAATTTGATATGAGAAAATGGCATGAGGGTTCTTTTCATCCTGCTCCTCATAGATTTGAGGGACGGGCTTGTAGAAATTGTGTTGGCTTTTTAACGTTTATGTAACAAGAAGACATCAAACAGCATTAGTTGTATAAACAAGAATGGTAAACTACAGCAGAGAGCTGGTATTCTTTTTTTTTTTAAAGATTTTATTTATTATGTATACAATGTTTGGCCTGCATGTCTGCCTGCAGGTCAGAAGAGGACATCAGATCTTATTATAGGTGGTTTGTGAGCCACCATGTGGTTGCTGGGAATTGAACTCAGGACCTCTGGGAGAGCAGTCAGTGTTCTTAACCTCTGAGCCTTCTCTCCAGCTCCGAGAGCTGGTATTCTTTTATCAGTCTTTTACTTCATCAGTCTTTAGAGATGACCATCACAAATGAATAGCTTTCTGAGTACTTCTCCTCAGCATTCCACGAGCCATTCTTAGGTTGTGTTCGGAAGGAAAATGATATTGGAAGCAGCTTTGGTCTTGAGGCATTCACAGAGTTTTCTCTAGCCTCACTATCAGCAAATTGATAGCAGTGGGGATAGCTGAAATACTGTTGCATTTGCATGTACATTTTAGAGATGGGAACTCCCTCAAAAAACACAATGGAATTAAAATAATGCCCTTATTGTTCATTCTTAACACAAGACCCATTTTCTTTCATAGGGTGGAAATGGTTGACATTAATTATCCGTAGTCATGTGAATCTTCTGTGAATTTTGCCCTGTCTTCTACAAGAGATGGTGGAGGAATGACCTCCCAGTCTAATCATTAGCTCCAGCCTAATCATTGAGAAGCTCCAAACCTCAGGATCTCAGTGCTAAAGGTGATTTCATCCAGGGGATTTTCTGATTTGATGTAAACCTTGCAGACCAGTTAAATCCAGGGTTTAATGTACATAAGGATATAAATAATTTGAGGACCAGTTTATGTCATTTTCCTCTTAATGGGAGTCCTTTAAATTATGATGATTATGACTAGGTATTTATGGGGGCCATATGGCATGACATGTCAGGGGACACTTCCTTAGCAAGATACGCTCATAGTCAGATAAACGACTATGTATTGATGAGGAAAATAGAAAGAGAAGGAAAATCTTATTGGTGGATTGGCAACAGAGGTCTTCATGATCTCAGTGTCTTTTTTTCATGTAATTAAGTAAGGTTTAAAGAAGTACAGCAAAGCAGTCCAGATCTATTGAGTTTTTCTTTTTAGTCAGTAATCTGAAGGACACAGACATCCATATTACACAAATACCACAGTGAGGGGACTCTGCTTAGGGCATCAGCCTTATCAACTTGAGGTGTTCCTATGCAAATCATAACTTTCAGTGTTTAAGGATTTAGTATTTATGCTTGTTTTCTGCAGCATTTCTCTAATGCCAGAATTGATGTTTTGTTTAGAAAAGGCATTTGGCTCCTTTTAGACCAGCTTCTTTCAGAATTTTCCCTGTAGGCTTTCTGTGGAAGTTTTTTCATTTGTTTGTTTGTTTGTTTTTATGTATATCCATTAAGGATTATGTTTATTAAACAAATGAAATGGAGCTAAACTCCCAAGACATGGCCCACCATGGAAGAGGAAATTAAGCAGAAGCAGCCCTCAGCTTCGAGGGCTCCCAGGAGGAGCAGTAGTCAGTGTCTATGTGCATTTCTCAAGGGCACCCAGGCCTCGGACTGGGGGCCTGACTGCCAGCAGCTGGGGCTCCATAATGCATGGGAATGGCCTTGAGAAACTATACAGTTCTGGCATGTCTGCTGTTGAGTATGGATGGAGAGACATGATCAAGGATGTACATGACTTTGAGTGAACCATTAGTCATAAAAGTCCGAGATGCTTCATTCAGACAGACCTTAGAGAGAAGGCATAGCTACCTGAGTCAATGTGGAATTCAATGAGGATTCTGTCTCTGCATAGCTGTAGTTTGAGGGCATTTGGCATCACTTTCAAAAGCACAACCAGGGCACTCACATTACACTGTCCACTTTTATTTGTATGATTTAGAGAGAACATATGAGCAGTGGGCTTTTTTTCCCCCTAAATGTAACTTGTGTCCACACTTGAAATTATGTTTTAGGAAAAAGGTGGAAATACCCTGAAGCCATTAACTCTGGTCGTCCAAGAAAGGCATATGCTAATAAGGGGAAAGGGGACTGTGTCTTATTGAATATAAAATATTTTGGCCAGACTACAGGGTGCCTACCTTGCAAAGAATCACAGATATTTGGCACATACAGCAAAGAGTAGGATGGGGCTCACTCGCTCCGACCATCAGGAAGTGTTGGAGCCAGGACCAGGGGGAGCCATCCGTTTGCACTGGTTTATAGTGCTGAGGCCAGTGGAGAGGGTGAGGGTTGTGATTCCATGACTGCATGTCAAGTCTATTTTTAAAAAGTGTGACCTAAATCTGAAAGTGATAAAAGCACCAATCAATTCACAAAAATTAAAGTTCCTTTGGATGTGTTATTGGACGTATGTAGTGGAGCCACAGGTTGTAACAATTGTTCTGAGGGGACTGAGTAGTGGGCTAAGCAAGTTTGTGGCAACACTGCCAGGAATCAAGAGCAGGGCTGGAATGTTTGTTTGTTTGTTTGTTTGTTTTTTGGTTTTTTTTGTTTTTGTTTTTGTTTCCCTCCCCCAAGTTGGTCTGTGGGAATGCAGGTCTTTCACTACAGAGAGGATATGATTTTACTTGATTTTTTTTTTTTTTAAGGTTGGAGAAATGAATGGGGCATGCATTCATGTTTTTCACCTAGGCCAAATGGAAGACTTTTCAGTGATGTAACCCATTAGGCCAGAGAGGCCTTTCTGTGCGCTGCCCCGCGGTGCTGAGAGTAGGTTATGAATGCAGCACTGTTCTGTAGGCAGAGGGCCTTGCCGGGAAGAGAGCGGTGTGCCTGGGCCCCAGCTATTGAGAAGATGCCAGTCAGGGATGAAAACGTCTTTCATGAAACTATAGCCAACTTCCCTGTGGCACATTACCATAGAGCAAGAGCATTTTAAAAACTAACAGTCTGAAAATACACACGATACTTCACAAAAGTCGGAAGGCTTTATGTTAAAGTGTGCGTGTTGAGTGACTAAAAATATACAGGTTTGTGTCAGAATGCTTCTGAGTGAATTGTTCTAAGAGGCTTTCCTCCTCTCCCCTTCTGCCTGTTCACAGCTCTGATTTCTTTTGCCTTTTGGTTGAAATTACAAAAGATGTCTTCCGAGACAAATGCTGGCCCATGACATCAGGGCGAAGGAATGCTCTGCCTGGTCCAGCGTGTGCAAAGCGTCAGCTGCTTGACAAAAACGTTACATTTTCCAGGGTGGATTTAAAAACTATGGGCAATCCCTGAGCGTAGGAGCTAAGTTCAGATAGACCTTTACAGGCAATTAGAGGTATGTCAAAATGAGAGTCAGATTTTGAACATTGGTATTACAGTGTTTTTTTGTTTGTTTGTTTGTTTTCTAAAGCAGAAAAGTGTGCTGTGGTCTGGATAAAACATGTGGTAATAATTGATGGCAATAACCACAGTAGGGTAGCATAGAATTTGAAATTTTGGAAAAATTATAGATGTTATAATTGTAAATTTAAGTACTAAATTTTCGATATTTGGACAGTTAAATTTTGTGGACTTACATAATTCGTATTCTGGGAATATACATAAAATACTTTTAATTGCCTTTTGCTCTTATTAGGTCTTACCAGGACTTAATTTGGAGCATCCCATAGCATTTTCTGTATTTGGATACCATGTAAACCGTTTTTTCATCGTTCAGCATAGATAAAAAATGCTTATTTTTACTTGTTAGCCTATGAATATCTGGAAAAAGTTAGTTATCGTTATTGTCTCCAAATTTAATTCTACATCAGCATTAGAAAATGGGAATACTTGAAAAAAATTTCAACAAGCATAGATTCAATAAAATACATCAAAATGTCAGTATATAAACAATTCAAATCAGAAATCAGATGTAAGAAATCATTGCTTTGGTGATTTACTGCCAATATATTTGAGAGTTATAGTATCTGTGTACTGCTATTTCTGTTAAAGTATGACCTGAAAAACTAATCATTTTGGTAAAGCTGTGTACACCAAGAACAGTCTGAATGGATCAAAGGATTTCCACTCCCACGGGAAGGAATAACATTAAACATCAAGGACAAGAAAACAAGAGTGATGGCTGGACCTCATAGGCTGAGCTTGGGTAAGGCGAGTAAGTGTCTTGACTCTGCCATATGGCAGCTCACATGGCTGCAGCCCCTGAGTTGGAGAGGGGAGCTGGGGAGAAGGGAGACTTTGCTCACTTAATGAGACCTAGGAACCTTGGGATTGATGAAAGCTGCCAAAAGTCAACTTCCATGTGATGTTTAGGTATGCTTTCAGGAAATGGCTCTATTTAGAAGTAACATGAGGACAGAGGGCTGGGTAATGTGGGTGGTATGCCCAGATGCTTTATCTTGGGGGCATGGACATAGCTGCTCTAATATAAGAACCAAATGGAAAAACTTGTCGATGTAGAGGATGAAGTGGATAACTTAGAGGTGATTCTGAGTACATTTTTCCAGCTGACCTACAGATTGCAGACATTTACTACTTAGTAATCTTTGCCTTTTCACAGGTTTTTCTACTAGTTAATTAATTCCTGTGCAAGCATTTGCCGTTTTTTATAGATATATTTTAGAGCATTTGGGCATTACATTGTTGTTCACAGCACACAGGAGATGTTAGTTATCAGAATGACACCTTTCTTGTCTAGTGTTCCCCATAACATGGTGGGCATGCAACTACCAAGATGATTCCCCTCATTGTGCAGGATTGGTTTTTGCACTTCCTCAAAGAAGACTCACTTTTCTTTAATGTTAAATCATGGACTCTAATTCATTCTGTGACACAACAATAGTTTAGAAATGAGACTTTTTAAAATAAGGATTATAATATAACAAGGTGGAGGGACTGCAGCAACCCACAAACACGTTGAGGGTACAGACTTTCAACTGGTCTGTTACTCTCAGAAGATGGGCGACAGTTTGTATTTGTGTGATGCTTTTATTATGAGGACTCTAGAGGTTGTAGACAGTGGTGTGTGGTCATCTTGGGATGTCATCCGCCAGAGTGGACGCACAATGGCAACTACATGCAGTGGACATGTACTCTCCTCTTGTCCTTATTGTCATACTACGGTTGCCACTGGACTTGTGTTATGTAAAACTTCTCGGGATTTTAATCTCTCAGAAACCACATTGGCACTCCTCGGAAAGGCCTTTCAATTTCTATTTTTCTGTAGTTAGTTAGTCCCTGGCTCCCTATCACTTAGTCATTTGCATGTACTGATTGAGCACCTGCTATATAGTACACACTGAGCTGGTGCCTAGAGGTGGCAGATGAACTAGACAAAACAGCACACTTCTGGGATCTCCCTGTCTAATTGTGGGTGTACTGAGTGGGGATTGACACATGTCCAGAGGAACACGAGTGACTAAAGTGATGCAAGCCCTGGACTAGCCTGGTGTTATATACCTGGAATTACTGTCTGGGCCCAGGATTGGATGTCTGGGGCTAAGGCACCCTTTGAGTCTTGAAGGAAGAGAAAGTTCTAGATAGGCGAATGAAGTATGGCAAAGAGAGGGTGAAGCTATAGAGAAACATATACAGGGTGTTAAGACTGGGTACAGGCGGCCAAATAGCAGGAAGTGAGATTGCAAAGCTGTATCTTGAGACATCTCCAAATCTTGCATTTCACATAGTGGAGTTTGGTCTTCATTTTATACTTTCTGTCATTGTGTTCCTCGAGAGTGGAATTTCACTGAAGGAACTAAGAGGATCATTGTATTGGGTATGAGATAGCTAGATAGGGACTTTTAACAAGATAACTCCATTGATAAGAAGCAGGACACAGCAGTGCATGACCACCACAACTCTCTGGGGAGGAAGTGTGCCTTGTCCAGAGCAGTGAGCAAGGGGATGGGCTTGACAGATAACAGGAGGCAAAGCTACAGCAAGTAAATGTTGGATGTGAGGGGTGGGGGTGAAGGTGGGAGCCATGTAGGCAAGTCCGGACTCTGTGGACTGTGCTTTCTTCCCTGGAATGGGGAATGTTGGAAAAGGAGCAGATTTATACCAGAAGATGATTAGTCTCACATTGTATATTTTGAGACTGAGGCCTCCCATTAAAACTGAAATGGCAGAAACCCAAACATTTGCAGACTAATCCAGAATATGAAAATAATTGAGTGTATGTGATAAGCAAATGCTCCTTGAATGATTGAATGGATGTGTAGATTAGCCATCAATTCATTACATTTTAAATGACTGTTATTGACTTGCTGTAATTATTTTAAAGCCATAAGGCACAATAGGAAGCCTTCTAATTATTTAGAAGTAACAGAAGTAATTCATTTTGTTGCTTAAAAATTTCCAAATAAGTTAATGTGGCTCTACTGGACTCTTAGATTTGATTAGTGGTAGCTTTCCCTCCATACCCTCACTGCCTGCTGCTGGAATGTCTTATACTGTACAAGGCTGCCAGTGCGAGAGTCTATTCTAGTAGGAAAATAGTTAAAACTAGGAATATAATTTTAAACACTCACTGGAGGATTAATCACTGTGTTTAAAATACAAAGCATTTAGTTGAGGTCCTGGTTTTTGGCCCTTGTTTATATCCTTATAATGGCAGTAGAGACCAAATGCAGGTAGAACTCTTCCCCCTAGCTTCTTAGATAATAAAGATAACACACATCCTTCACATCATTGATAGCTACTGTCTACTTCTTCATTTGTGCGATTCAGCTCACTCAAAGCAATTCAGATTATAAATGCTATCCCACACATTCAATGTTACAATATATTGTTCAGGGTTAGTTAAAAATATACCAGGCTTCACAGGAAGGTGTTTGCTGTCTTAGTGATATGACTGTATCTAAGCCGGCCACTTAGCCTAGCCGACTTGGAAGTGTGATATTGGTGCTCACAGGGTGAATCTGCCTCTTGGGTAGACTTATATTAACCTTATTCAGGAGGCTTGGTAAAATCAGAATATGGCCTTGTTCATTTACAGTGAGAAGTACAGTCACACAGATGGGATGCTTGTCTTCACCATTCCCAGGCATTCTTTTCTAACATGGAGGTGTGGGATTGCACCCTGGAGGTGCCTAGTGAGTATGAAGTCAGAATAGGGTAGCTGGATAACTGGCGATAGCCTGGTCTCCCCAGCTGCATGCGGATGGACTATGCGGTAAGCATGGGCCTCAACGGTTGATACTTAAGGCTTATGCTCCCTGAATCATTCATACAGGGGCAGCACAGCCTTTATCTTTGTGGCTCTCACATTCAGAATCATTCTTATAGTTAAGGGACCTCTGTGCCACACACTTTCTTCAGGTTATCGAGAAATTCTTAATCTTGATGGCTTAGACACCACGCTGTTTCTATCAGATACACATTTCTGCTCTGACATGTTATTGTCATGGTAGAAATGTCAAAGCTAGTTTAATCTCCAGATGCCACTGTTTATCAGGTACCAGCAGTGTCTAGAGCTGAAGTCCTAGGGATGACTGGTGACGACTGGCTCCCTGCATGCCCCTGGCCTCAGAACCATGCCTGCCATGGAGCCTGCCATAAAACTTGTGGCAGACAAATGATTATAGGAATGACTGCTTTAGAAGTACTGTATGGTGAGAGTAGGGAACCAGGGAGGTACAGCAGCCATGTTCGATGAGCCATATCAAGGCACAAACTAGTTAAAACTTCATACAAAGCTAAATAAATAATAGATACTGAAAATATAGATGGAAACACTTGAAACTAAGATTAAGCTCAGGATGGCACAGGAATCCAAAGCTTTATGTAACCAGAGTGATGGTGATGTTGATCAAATAAAGAGGTAGGCTGACATAAGGGCTGGTTTGCTATAGAAAAACGCAGTTCTCTGAAGGCCATGTTGCATTTATGCTGATGTCTCCCTAGTAAGGTAGAAATGCTCATAGGCCCTAGCAGGGCTGGAGCTTGTGGACACAAGAAAGTTAATGGAAGTTAGTGACTGACAGTCCTAGAGGCTTGAGAGTAGCAAGAAGAGGCTCCAAGGAAGTAAGGAAACTGCCAGCAGGGTCAGGAGAGGAAGTGAGGCATTCTAGAAGGATTGGAGCCAAATGCTATAAAACCCCAGCTCTGGGGTTGTGGGTGGGGGAAAACCTATGCTGGTGAGAACTCGAGAGGTATTATAGCCAAGTGCATACAGTGAGAAGATTTTGCACCAGAAATGACCACTTCATTCCACAACTGTCATATATGACAAAAGAGCCTTTTAACCACCACTTTGTGTTTTCTATCAGTCTTAACTAAAGCTTACTTTCCCATTGAAAGGGAAGAAGTTCCATGTTTCACTAATTGTGCTTTTAGTTTCCCACTGTAGACGAACCGTTCTCTAATTAATTTGTACAGGATTTCATTTTTAATCTGCAGCGAGATAGTTTGAAATGAAATAAAAGCATTAGAAAAGTTAACGCTGTTGCCTTTTGGAAGAACCTGGTATCTTCAGGGACGCTCCATCACATGCCGACTGATTGTGCTGTCTGAAATGGTAGCAGGAAATCTCTCAGTTCCTTTTGGCATTATCATATACTCTGATGAATTAAGCACCTTTGTTTACATAAACAGGATTTTAGCTTATCAGAATCCAGAAGGAATTTGAAGAGGTGGATTTTAAGTTGAATTAATTGGCTTCTGCCCCAGGGATAAGGTAGCAGCAAATTTGCAGAGAAACCCTCCTCGGGATTTTTCGAGTTCAAAGGTGATGAGAGTCAGTCTGGTGATTGCTGGAGGAGGAAGGGGAGGCAGGTGTGGATGGAGGATCAGGAGAGGGAGTGATTTGTTATTCTGATTGAAATATTGTATTATGAATGCCTGAATATTGTCACATACCTGTGCCTGTATTTGTTTTTAATGTATGCTATTGAAAAAACAAAGCAGATGCTTGTGGCATTCCAAAGTACCTGCTTTTCTATCTAATAGAACAGAAACTTGCAGACTGACTTCCGGCCTAGTAAATTAATACGGTGTTAACCAAAATTAAGAGTGGCTAATACTGCTCATACTTATCTTCCAGCAAAAGACAAAAAGCCAAACAGGCGCAGAACTATAATAATTATACTAAACCCATGTAAATTAACGATTAGAGAGCAAAATGTTCATATTCATTAAAATGTTAATGTAAAGGAATAAAATGTTTCTATAAACAGAAAAATGAATTGTGGGTGAAATCTACAAGACAGCTTCACTATTGGAACCTTATGTGTTTAAAAGAAAAGGGATAGTCTTGCTAGTAGTTATACTTTAAATATTTAAATACATTGAGTTTCTTAGATTGGGGTCCTGTCTTTGAAACTTTTTTTTTTTTTTTTTTTTTTTTGCTTTGGTAGACTCTCCCCCTCCCCCTGGGAAATATCTTAAAGAAGCTCCAAGGGCTGTTTCAGAAGGAAGCACTAACTTTGAGTCTTCAGCAAGTCGACCTTCCTAAGTCTCAGGATATCATTGGCAAGCGAGGAATAATGCCGTATATAGCTCCCATAGGGCAAAAGACGATACGTGTAAACATGACATACACAGAGAGGCTTCAGTTTGTGGCAGTCTAAACTAGTAGAGTTCTTCTGGATGCTTTGCTCATGGAGAAACTAACCGTGATAGCACCCAGCCTGTGTAGAGGAGGTTCCAGCAAATAACCTATAAATCTTATTTTTGGGCCTTGCAAACTCAGCCGCAGCCCTCTGCTAGCCCTCTCACTCGGATCATCTTAGTTTACTCTGCAGTGTCTGTGAGTTTCTCAACTGCTCTCCTGGGCTCCTTGTTCTAAGCCTCCCCTACCTACCCAGCTGCTCTGCACTGTACTGTCTTCAGCTCCCCTGTCTGTCTTAATTGCTGCTAAACCTGAAACTCCATTTCATCGAATTCCCACAGTTCCTCACTGCCCATTGATGATCTTTGAGAGATGCCCTGTTTTTCCAAATCAGCCTTCTTAACTTCTTAACGTGTGCTGTAACTTCCTGAGAGGTTGAATTACTGGCTCCTTTACTCCAGTTGGAAGTCTCAGGCCATTCCTGACTCTTCTTTTCATGCTGTTCCTGTCTCCACGTGCTCTTCACTCTGCACATCCCTGTGTCCTACCCACCTGGTCCTGGCTCAGGGTGGCCATCGTTCATCTAGACATCTTGAATGGCCACTTAACTGCCTCATTCTTTCCCTGTCACAACCTGCTTAGGAACTTACACTATGGGGAATGCAAAAGGATTTGGCCAGTGTAGCAGGCAGCTTAGTGGTTTGTAAAAACCCAAACATAGAATTTCCATATTACCCAGCACTTTTACTGGTAGGCAAAAACTTTAGACTCAGAGAAATACATGTGTGTATATAGCGGAACTATTTACAATAGCCCAAAGGCAAGAAACACACAAAGGCTACCACCAGATTAATAGTGTGTTATATGCGTACAATAGAATATTATTCAGTCATTAAAATAAAGTACTGATACCATTTTTTAGTGTAGAAAGCATGTTCTATGAGATATTCAAGATATGCATAAATACACGCATACTCATTGGAACTTTACAACTTGGGTTGCTGGTTGCTAGGCAATAGGGGAAGAAGGGTTTGCATGAGGACAGGGGCTCCATTTGGGATGATGGCACTGCTTTGGCACCAGGTTTATACCTCAGTTAGAGATGCTGCACGCTGATCTGTTTACTCTAGAAGGAAAGATTTCCTGTTGTGTGAAGTTAGGCTGAGTTTAAACAAGCCAAGCGAACTTTCACTGGCTCCCCCTTGTGTACAGATGGAGCTCCAGGTCTCCAGCTTCTTATGAGGTCCTTTGCAGTTACCCCAAGTCCCCATTTTCTGGCTGCTCTTCTTACTCCTTTGCCTTTTTACCTAGGGGGGTTGTGGCTACTCAGAGATAATTTATGGCTTTTACCATACTCAGCTTTGTCCTTAGCTGCTCTGTCTGTCTTTCTTTAAAAAAGACACTCAGTGCCAGCTCCTGGAAGGTAGGCACTGCACATGCCATCCCTCTGCCAGTGGAAACAATCTTTCTGGTGTTTTACCCCCTGTTCCATCTCATCCTGTGCTGTGTTCCTCTCAGGGAGTGGCACTTGGTCCCTTTCCTTCTCTGAGCAGCCATATCTAGTTCACGTTTGTGTTCCACATGCCCTGTACCATGTAATGAATGTGGTGAATGCCTGCTCACAGCTCATAATAATTTTCCTTCTTAAACAGTGATTTTTTACTTCTTCAGTTATAAATTGAATGTGTTTTTTTTTTAAAGTCCAGTTGAACCTTGCTGTATGTTGACTTTCAGAGTGCGTCCTGTGAAGAATCAGATTGAAGTTAGAACCAGTGTATGTTTCTTATCTTACATGGTTGAGTTGTAAATAGTTAGCCAGTGTGCATTTCCAGTTTTTAGAAGTGTGTGTGTGTGTGTGTGTGTGTGTGTGTGTGTGTGTGTGTGTGTGTCTGTATGCTCTGTCAAAATAGATGTTTCTGGAGTGTTTCTGTTTGATTTTCAATTGAAACATTATGGTTGAGAAAAACACAAATTGTACACATTTTCTATATAAGAAAAAGCAAAATTGAAGTTGAGTAATGTGGACGGGAGAGTTTTGTTCACGTGTTACCCAGTACTAAGGATAGAACTGAAGGCTTGGTATGTTATTGCTAGGCAAGTGCTTGCCACTGAGCTGCATCCATAACATCCTCTCCTTTTAGAAACTGATTTCTACAAATTAATTAAATGTCTTCCTGGATAATTTCATACATGTGTATGATACTTTCTAGTTACTATCACCCCACACCTTCTCTTAGCTCCCTCCAATCCCTGTTTGCTCAAGGTGCTGAGAATAAGGAAGAGTGCTTCGTCCTAGACAGTCCTTTTATACCACTCCCTGTAAGGCTCAGGGAACATTGTGGAAGAGGGAGTGGAAAGAATGGAAGAGCTAGAAGACAGAAACAGTGGCTGTGAAATACTATTGTCTGGTCATGGCTTGGCCATTACAGTCATGAACTCACAGTAGCTGTGGTTGCCTGTCCTTGGTCTGAACAAGACTGAACCTGTCAATTGCCAGGCATGGATGGGGAAATGACCCATGGAACTGTATCCCTCCCTGCTCAGATACGAGCTAATGATGGGCTCTGAGGGTTAGGGAATCATTAATTCAGATGTGTATCCAGTGGTAAGCTCATGAGGTTCCACTGGATAGTTCAATACCTATGGTCTCTCAGATGGCCCTGGTTAAACTCCTTGGGTCATACACACACACACAAGAACGAGACATGAGCAGGAAAAGGGGCTTGTAGGGAAGAGGGCACATACTATTTCTTTTGATATTTTTTCAGGAGAAATGATGAGGAACTTTTTGTCTTGTATAAAATTACATATCTGGGAGGGTAAAGAGATGGCTCGGTTAGGAAAGCACATGCTTTGTAAGAATGAGCTCCCGAGAGTTCAGGCCCCAGCACCCACGCAGAAAGCCAGGCATGATGGCACACTCCTATAATCCTAACACTGGGAGGCCGAGACATGTGGATCCTTGTGGTTTTGTGGTAAGCCCAAATTGAAGGTCTAGGTTCAAAGAGATAGATACTCCATCTCACAAAGTAAGGTGGCATGCAGCAGAGGAAGACACTTAACATTGACCTCTAGCCTCCATGCGCACATGGACACAGGCACATGAACCAGTGCACACACATGGACACATCTGCATGTGTACACCACATACACGCATTTAAAAAGTTATTGGGTAGGCAACTCTAGTAATCGATGTAATATTGTCCCGACACTACTTATTGTTCACGATTTACTTAGCTGCTTCTTCTTCTTCTTCTTCCTCTTCTTCTTCTTCTTCTTCTTCTTCTTCTTCTTCTTCTTCTTCTTCTTCTTCTTCTTCTTCTTCTTCTTCTTTTCCCTTCTTCCTTCTTCCTTCTTCCTTCTTCCCCTTCCTCTCTATTCTTTAAGCTTCTTTAGATTGTTTTATAGATGTTAGTGACAAAAACAGTGTCCAGCATGATAGCGATGCCTCTGGGGTTTGCAGAGGAGTGTGTGCAGTACAGTGCTTCTTCCCAGGGTGTCTGTGGTAGGACGGGGTGAAGCATGCAGAAAGTTAGCATCTAGTAAGATGGATGCTGTAATGGCCATATATGCATGTACTGCTGTACAAAGATGAGAGCCCCTCCCAGTACTGGGGGAGGGGGACAAAGGTGATACAGGGGTGCCATGGGATAGAGTTGGACTTTGAGAAAGTTGGGAACAACTAGATTTAATGATATCTGAAGAATGTCAGTAGTACCTCAAGTGAAGTATTTTTTTCAGTTGTGTTAGACAAGTGTAAATTAGATTTAATTGAATTTTGTTTGCAGCGGAAGGTATAGTTGAAACCTATTTTAATAACTATCACCAGCATTCCATTTACTGGAGAATATTTCAGGCTCAGATGCACTCTAAACGTGTAATTTTTTGTTTACCTCTCTGTTCCTTCTGGCTGTAGTATCTCTTACTGCAAGATTAATTCTGTGGGACAGCTCATTCCCCGATGGCGCTGGATAGAGGCACGTGCCTCTGTAAGACTGTGTGTATATTTATGTTTTAGAATGCTTCCACATCTTGTGCAAGTATCTGAGTAGAAGTTTGAACTTCAATTAGTTGCATTTATGAACCACTGACAATGTAGGGCAGTATATGAGGCATGTAGGAAATTACAAAGGAAATAAGGAACCCAATCTTTGTTCGTATTGAGTTTATAATCTAATGAAACAAGTATAAATGGAGATACATGATAAGAGATAAAATAAACATAAAAACATAGTCATAACCAGTTACAGATGGATAGAGATATTTGCACAAGTGCTTTGGGAACAGGAAAATGATGGTGGTGATTGTTGTCAGCTGGAGAATCATTGTTAATCCACCTCCCCCTTTCCAGTCTCAGGTCTGAGTACTAGCCCCAATAAGGCTCTAGGCCAGAGGGACTTCATGCTTCAGTTTCTGAGCATAGAACAAGCCAGTTCCTACCCTAGATGTACACACATCTTCTGGAGCATGAGTTTTCCATTCCTTTCCAACAGCCACAGTGGCTCATACCAGCACCATAGCCCCCAATAAGTTATAATGCATGTTTCATACATTCTCCAGTACATAGTCAGATGGAGCTCTTCTTGCTGTAAAGATGTTTGGTGTGTGCGTGTTTTGTCTTTCCACATTGATTGTTAAGATCCATAAGCATGGGGAGTGTGACATATATCTTATGATTTCCCATAGGGTGCAGTATGTAACTAGGCACAAAGTGATTACTCAACAAATACTTGCTGAAAAGAAATGCATTGAATGAAGATGAGCATACTTAGGAGTGACGATAATCATTCGGATAGAAGTTTTCATTTGATTCAAGAGGCAGTTGGGAGCCATTGATGGCTTCCGAGAAGAGGAAGCAAGAATTACCCCAGGAAGAATGTTTGGGTTATGTGTAGCCTCCTGACAAGTTGTAAATAGACAGATCTAAGACGTCAGGGACTGAGTTAAAGCAGCAGACATGCTTTGTTCAGGACCAGTCAGTGGCATTGTGCCCTGCAGATCTGGGGATGGTGGAAGTCTGAAGCCAGAGAACACACCTGAATGGTGTGCTAGTGGAGAAGCAGGATATTAAAGTAAATGATGGCTGGGACGTCAGTGTCCCCTCCCCCCAAGGCTCAGGGACTATGAGAGAAGAGAGGACAGAAAGAATGTAGGAGCCAGAGAGTAGAAGTGCTGGCAAGTGCTGTCCTCGGGAGTGACACGGCCATCGCACTTGTGAACTCACTGCATTTATGGTTATCTGCACAAGACCCACACAAGATCAAGCTAACGAGATTAGTTGATATCCTAACGAGCAGCACTAACTGGACTCAGTGGGTTGTGAATAAAAGCAAAACCAGAGAGGAAATGAAAGCCAAATGGGGATAGTTTGGGGGTTTCTGAGTGAAGCAGGAGTTGGGAGTTCAGGGGTGTGTATGATCAAGATACATTTCATATGGATGAAATTTTTAAAAAGTATATAGCATTTTAAAAAAGTAAACAGGACTTGCTGGTGGTGGCAGTGCAAACCTTTAATCCCAGCACTCAGAAGGCAGAGGCAAGCAGGTCTCTAAATTCAAGGTCGTCCTGGTCTACAGAGCAAGTTCCAGAACATCCAGGACTGTTACATAGAAAAACACTATCTTGAAAACCAAAAAATAAAACAAACAAAAAAGTAAACAGGATTTTTGTTATGTGGAGACTGCACAATGAGGTAGGTCCCACCAATTCTGATAGCAATATGATATTGTTGGTAACAGACTGGAGAGGAGTGATGGTTTAGATGACTATAGTGTTTTGATTTAATATATGTTGCATTTAGGATGTCAACACAACTTGTAGATGCAGTTTTTTATTGTTATTGGCTGGACCATGTTTCACAGAGCTCTGATTACAATTAGGTGATCAATGATCTAGTCCTAACCATTGTCATTGGTGTTAGTGACCTTGGCAAGTCATTCAAAACAGTCTGTAAGGAATAGGACTAGAGTAGAGAACTTTTGTATAGTAGCTCCTTTTAAAGAGTTTTTTATAGGTATATATCACAGCAACTTCAGAATTTTATTAAAAATGAAAGTGAAAATTCCATCCATAATTTCTGCTTCATTTTGTTGCTCACTGTAAGGCATCAAAATTCCTTCCCTTTCCTGCTATAAAATATATTTAAGTATTAGCCCCTTTTAATTCTTGTTACCTTTTAACCACATCCACAAAACATACTTATCAGTTACTGAGAAATTGCAGTGTAAGCTCAATTATGCTAAAAATTAATGGGTAACACTAACACATAGTAACAGCTTCTTTTGCAGTATTTATTCTCCTGGTGATAAAAAAACATAAGCCCAGCAGCGCATTGCTGCAGAAAGAATTTAGCTACAAGTTTATCAACTTGAGCAGGGCAGCTGCAGTACTAAATGCATGTGAAACTTAACCAACCCCTTGGGGAAGCCGGCTGCAGGAATTGTCTGGTCTGTGTGGAGTCACTGAGGTGAGACCTGGTGGATTGGACTTAATGCCCTAGGCAAGCACAATCAAATAGAGACAGTTTAAGATTTTCTGTGTCCATGAAGGGAATCTCTGGAAGGTGTCTAAATGAAGCTTTCGGGAAGGAATATAACACCATCATGAGCTCTCTTCCTTGAGTGCGTGCAGGTTATTTTGATTTCGAAGAAACCCAAGTAAAGATTTTCATAGTGTAAGCTGCATAGCAGTGAAAGACTTAAGATTATCACTTGCTTCATGCGGGTATGGGAAAGTCCCAAGCATTGTCTCTTGCATTTCAGTTTTCAAGTGGGGAAAGTCTAGAATGTGAATGGTGTGGCTGCTTTATGGGAGTTAAAGTTTATGCAGATGTGATTGGTTAAAGTTGACATGAAAGACTTTGCCCACCTTGAAATTACAGGCAAGGTGGCTTAAGAGATGTGGCGTGGTGAAGTGGTTAGGTAGATAATGTCTACAGGCTAACTACCCTGTTTTTAATCCTGGCCATGTCATCCTGCCTATTAACATGTTACTTAGGAAAAGTGCCCAACCTCATTTTTTTTCTGTCTATTATGTTCATAATGTCCTTGGGTTTGTAAAATGATTGAATGAGTGAGCAAGTGTAAAGCACTTGAAATAGCCTGGCATGTAGGCAGGCTGGACAGCAGTTGTGGTAGTACATGTTTTCTTTATTCACTTGCTACAGCTTGTGTGATTACTGGGGAGCATAAGTCACACAGTACAGCAGGAAGCAGCTGACGACAGAGTGAGAAGTTGGTTAGGGAATAGGGTCTTCAGCAACTGAGGAATGTGGAACCCCAAACAGACAGGATATTTCACCGGAAGAAACTCAGACTGAAGCAGTCTGGACTTGACAGCAGACAGAAGGATCAGGCAGACAAGTGGCAGAGCTGGAGCTTTCTAGACTGAAGGAGCCTCCTCGAAATTGTTAAAGCAGCTGCCTGGATGTCTTTTGGCTTTAGGGTCTCCAGGATCCATAAAACATTTTCTACTGTTTAAATTCCAGCCTCTAGCTGGAATTTAGCTCTTCAGAGTCTCTGTCTACAATTTAGTTGGTTCAACAAGAGAGTCGCTCTTCTATTCATTTTTCCTATACCCTGTCCTCATGGTACTGACCGGTGTCCTTATGGTTATGACAGTGGTCTTTGCACAGAAACTCTGACCCAAACCTTCATCCCTCACTCCTGATAGCTCTACTTGGAAGCATGAAACTTTTCTCTGACTGGTTGACTGAACAGAAGGTATGGAACCAATGACGTTGATCTTAAACTTCTTACATGACCCTGTATCATTTCTCATCTCCTTTGTCTTCTTCATGGCTTTGTTTTGTATCTGACTCTGTTGATCACTTTTTCCAATGCAATCCTCCCTGCCTCTTTCCTTTATAACTTTCCAATCAGAACTCTGAAAGCAGAACTTGGAGGAGGAGGAGGAGGAAGAGGAGGAGGAGAAGGAGGAGGAGGAGGAGGAGGAGGAGGAGGAGGAGGAGGAGGAGGAGGAGGAGGCAGCTGGACACAGTAAGAGTGAACACAGAATCTGTGACTATGCTTTGTAGGACATTTTATACAGCATTAGGACAAGTACATTAGTGTTCATTTTGTATCTAAAGCTTAGTTAGGGAAAGCATTTCTTTATTCACCCCTCCTCTTTGTTATTTCAATACAACAGCACCACTACAAACTTAATATACTAGTTTCATTAAAAAACAGTTGACAGGAGAAGGGCAGCTGTTGCTTCCTACAGCCTGTAACATGAGAGATAAGCTACCAGGTCACCAAAGAGGCCTCTGAGAACTCTGCTGGCAGGCAATCTATAGATGATTGAAAAATAATTATCATTACTATTATTATTACTATTATTCTTGATCAAACAAAAAAAAACTCATTTCTCCATTATTTGTCTTTTTAGGAGGGAAAAATGGCAAGTCTATACTTTGTCCAGTGGCCAGGATGTTCTTTAAAGTTTGTATAATGTTGAATAATGAGGACTGGTAAAAACCCTCAGCATTTACATGAGACAATGACTGTTCCCTCTAGCAGACATCTAGTGCAATCTGGCAAGTCCAATAAAAAATAATGAAAATATTTTGAATTCTGATAATTATGTAGGGCCACACCAAGTTTCCTCAGATTGTTTAAATGGGTGGTAGTCGTACTAATAATCAATGTGTGAATGCCAGTTTATGGAGAAATAAGGTCAAACAATCTTTTTTTGTTGTTGTCTACTCATACCTGTTCTCCAATTCTATCATAAATCTTATAGTCAATGCAAATAAAACAATAGAATTTATAGTTAGTCTTGCGCTAATTTTAAATGAATGGACAATAGGAATTGTAGTTATCTTAGCATCTGGAGACTAACAAGGATTCTGCTAACATCCATGGCAGATGCAGACAGGTATAGGGAAGCCCAGAATCCTGCCACTCACTTATCTCTCCATTGCCTGGTTCTATAATCTTATTTCATATCTAAAATTTTATTTTTTGAAAAATCATGGGCTAAATTACTAATTAGGCTGAAGGAAACACTGCTATTTAAGGAGACTCCCTAATGAATTCATTCAGTATCTTCCCAAACTATAAATGAGCCAGAGCAGATAGGGTCTTAAGTCACATCGATTTGATTGTAGAATTTAAAAGAAATAGTATGTTTTTCAAGAGATAAAATCTTTGGTTTGCCTTTTGGAAGCAACTCTGAGTTAAAAATGAAAACCATTGGTGTTTTAGCCAGCATTTTGTAGAGACAGACGAGTCCTAAGGATGACTATTTCACATTCTAGGGTAGAGGTGTGTGGGCATTCTTGGTAATAGGATTGGTGGCCTTTCCTGTTTTGTGGGCTGCATGATTCTGTTGCAGCTGTACAGCTCCTCTGTTGTAGTGCAAGAGCAGCCTTGACACTGTGTAAGAACGGGTGTGGTTGTGTTCACATAAAACTAATGAAATGAGTAGAATTGACCTGTGGGTCTTCATGTGTTGACACCTGTTGTACCCTGAGAAAAGACCTCTAGCACAACATAGATGAAAAACATCTTTGAAATTTATTCTAGTTTAGCAAGCCAGAAAAAGCATCTTGTATTATATCATGTATTGAAGAATTATAAATCAAGATGCATGCATAATTAAAGAACTTCCTAACAGGGTACCATGGAGAATTAAAACAAACAGGAGCAAGGGCGAGCATAGTATCGCCCTCACAAAACCAGTAAAGGGCACGAGACATGTGAAAGAATCGGAGAAAGGAAGTGTGGAAATCTGCAGATGCAAGGAGTGAGCTTCCTACTTTTTTAATTGAAAAGGAGATTTCTTGTGAAACTAAAAAGTAACATATAGGGATTGGAGAGATGGCTCTGTGGTTAAGAGCACATGGCTGCTCATCTGAAGAACCTGAGTTCAATTCCCAGTACCCACTTCAGGGAGCTCACCACTTACTGTTCCCAGTTCCAGAGTACCACATGCCTCTGACCTCTGACCAGGGCACCTGCACTGATACGCACATACCCAGATATAGACAGATGCATCTTCACATAATTAAAAATAAACTTTAAAAACAAGCAAGTTGTAGAATGGTCTATAAAGCATGACACCATTTATGCTAAGCACACAGAAGTCAAGAGAGTGATGGATCATCTGTATATACACAAATATACAGGTATACATTTCCAGAAAAAGTTGTAGGGAAACCAGCATGGATTAAGTGATTATCTCTGACAGATATCTCTGACAGGGGTGTTATCCATATGTCTAAAAGATGCAAAAATCACAAATTTTAACAAGACATTAGATACTGACATATAAAAAAGTTAGACCTTCTTTTATTCTTAAGGAATATAAAGAATGAGTACTTCAAGTTTCTAAATTTATAATTATAGCACATAAAATTTATAGTCACTTATAATTTGAGGGTTTTATAGAATTCACAAATTCTAGCCAAGATTTCTACTTCCAGTAGAATGGGTGTGATTTATTTATTGCATAGGTCGTGAATCAACAGAAAATCTTCCAACATTATGAAATTTTAGAAACTCAATAACTTAGCAGGAGTAGCAGAGTGGCCACACTGCTTGGTGATTTATGAGCTACAGGTCAATGTTATGGTCGGTCTGGCCTCAGGAGTTTTCACCTGTGTGGCTGTCATATTGTGCTGGGGAAAGTTGTTTTGCAACATGCTACCTTCTCAAGAGAAATCTGTAAGGATCAGGCACTAGCATGCCTTAGCTTAGCAGTCACATTGTTTGAAAATGTGACTGTCGTAAACTCATAGACCATGTGAGTCCAGATAGTGGATAGTGGAGGCAAAAGGACTCTGACTTATATCTGAGGAGAGACTGGGCTTTCATGGCAGCAAGCATTTATTGGAAATATGCTATGAACCCCTCACTTATTAGAAAAGTGATAACAAAAAGAAGTATGGGTGAGAACTCCTTTCTTGAAAGAGTAGACCATGTAAGAAGAATCGAGTCCCCCAAACCATCCCATTTTAAAATGACCATGTAAGAATCTAGCAATTTGAAAGCAACAAAGGGACCCAAAGTGGCTTGTGACTACAAGTTGAGGGTCAGGTTCTTAGGATAGCTGCCTTTTGATTTGTGTCTGAATGCCCAGTCTGGATTAGTGTGAGGGGTGGAATTCCAAAACGGAGGGGGCTTGTGAACAACTAAAGGGAGCCAGACTAGTTCCAGCATGTCTTTGGAAGAGGAATGTGGTTTAGTGTAAGATGTCTCTGGCAGCAACAGTGATGCTGCTGCTGGGGTTTGGTGGTCATGGAGACATTGGCAGGGCACAATTGTAGTGCAATGCTAGCATAATATCAGGATTCTTTAAAAAAACAAACAAACAAAACAACAACAACAACAACAAAAAACATGAACTTTAAGCTAGACCAGGTACTATTTTACATCCTTACCTTTCCATTCCTGTTAAGTCCCGAACCTTGGGGACATAGAAGATTTCTCTTTTTCTTCATGTAAAGGTGGAGAAACTAGGTTTAGAGAGAGAATGTGATTTGCTGAAGAGTACATAGCTGGTGAGTTTCAAGCCAAGGCAGAAATGCTCGCTACATCTCTCTCCAAAGAACAAATTCTTCCAAGGCCTGTTGGTCACATGCTAGCTACCTTCTGAAGGTGACCATTGTCACACAATCCGTGGGGGTTGCTGCTGGATTCATTCTGTGGCTCAAGTATCTCACCAGCAAATGGAGCTAACAGTTGTCCTATGTGGAGTAGGTGAGACAAGGAACAGTGTCAGGCAAGAAGAAGGCATTCAATAAAATTTTAGAGCTCAATCAATAAAATGTTCTAATCATCTTATCATTAAAAAGCAGTTTAGTTAATGACCTGGGCATTTGTTCTGTATCCATGCTATGCTGCAGTGGTTGTGGGAAATGTTGCCATTTAACATGAGCCTCTCTGTTTACATTCAGCCTGGAGAAGACAATGTAGATGATGAACAAGAAGGAAAGCTGAAACTGGCCCTCTCACCTTCCTTGAACTTTAACTGTGTGGATATTGTCCTGGGCAGGAAATGGCAGTAGCTTCTGGAAAATAACCACAACTTGAAGTCTTACTAGTCGAACTGAGAAGTGAATTAAAAAAACACTTTTCTGTTAGACCAGCTTTGCCTCTGTGCATTGTATATGTTTGTAAATGACAGGAAACCAATCATTGCTAAAGCAGAGTTGGTTTCTCCTGCCTGTTCTTTCTGTAGCTGGACTCTTTATGTTCTACTGCTGCTGAGGGACTAACTCAGTTCTGTGCTCTTGTTTTCCTTTTCATTTTCATTTATACCTGTTGCCTACTTCAGCATTACCTGTAATACATAGCAGGCTATGAGAATTGAGGTGCCTGTCTGAGGTATACTTTTTGTTTGTTGATATGTTAGAAATGTCTTATGCCCCCCTTTTCCATTAGAAATTTATCTTTTCTTTCTTTTTTCTCCGTTATTATCCCCAAGCAATAAGTCCAAGTCTTCAGGTTAAACTGTGTGCAGGAACCTAGTCCTGGCTGCAGGTTGGCCTGCTCAAATGATGGGCTGCTTGCTGTCTTGGCTTTTATCTCCTCTTTTCTTTCCATCCCATCCAGGCCTCTGTCTGACTTCTCTACATGGGATAATGACATGAAACTTTATGAATGATATGAAAGCACTGAGTTGTAGGAACACCTGGTGTAGGTGTCAGTGGCTCACTCTTCTATGAAGTAACTTCCGCAGGAATGTAGCACAGAAGAGAATTAAGACATGTTCTTGCAGGAAGCAAAGTTTTGGTTGATATCTACTCTAAATAATCAACCTTAAATATTGGATTACTTGAAGGTGAGAAGTTTAACAAGGATTGGTAACTCATTCAACACCATGACCTGTGCTTCCTGGAAGATAAGATACATTTTCCTCTTAACAGGAGTCTTGACTTTCTTGATTGAGACCTCACTAGAGAGAGATGGCTCAGCGGTTAAGAGCGCTGACTGCTCTTGCAGAGGACCCAGGTTCAATTCCCAGTACCCACATGGCAGCTCACAATTGTCTGTAACTCTAGTTCCAGGGCATCTGATACCAGTGCACATAAAATAAAAGTTCAGTAAATTAAAAAAAAAACTTCCTCAAAGAACTCCATTTAAAAAATACATTTATGCTCTAAAAATTCATTTAACTATGCTCATTGTTCTTAATATGCTTTAAAAAATTAACCTGGTGTGATTTTTGCATCAAGGTAGAGTTACACGGTATGTAATTGTGTATTACATCATGGAAACAGTGCATTATTAATGGATCTTTGAACTGACTTTGATATTTTTGTTTTTAATTAAAAAACACTGTCTTCCAGCACTTCCATGAAGATTTTTTCCACTTACTATATTTGCCTAAGGCAGATTAAAAGGGATGGAATATGCATTGAAAGTTTGAATTGTCCAACTGTCCTTCAGAATTGTCTTCATTCTATTTCAGTACAACAATGGCATGGAAGTGTCACAGTAAGCTAAAACTACAAATAAAACTACTTTCACTTTTGTTGCATACATCGGATTGAAGAACAACAAGAAAAATAACTATTATAGGACTAGTCATGTTATCTTACTGTTCACTGTGAGGCAGATGCCTGTTAAAAAACAAGTTTTAAACAAATCCCACAATTTAGTTTAGACAAGGCCCATATAAAAATAGCTTTGAGTTAATATTAAAACGTGCACTGTTAGGTCATTTAGAGCAAGATGATGAGATGTATATTCTGATATAAACACAGGTATAAATGAACAAGGGAATGGTGTTTATTTCCTGAACATATTATTTGTTTCCCATAATATTATGTTTTTGTACAAAAGTAAAATAAAAACATAGTTATAGATAAATATTCCTTTGCCTTTTGTTCCTGATAAAATTATAGATATGCATTTGTAATTAATGTTGTCAATTTAAAAATATCTACTGAAATTGTAGTAAAATTTTAGATACCATTCATTGGACCTACTCTTCTTTGGACCTAATATTAAAATGATGATCTCATACTGGTAAGAAAGTCATCATTATTACCTCTATAATGTGATAGAGGACACTTATCAAATGATTCAATAATATATACTGAAAGCTTAGTGTATAAGCATAATGAGACATATTTGTTCTTTGTAAATAAACTAAACCTGTTGAACTGTAGAACAGTTTCCTTGTTTTAGGTTTCTGGGATATAAATCACATTTCTAGATTTTATTTTTTTAAAAAGATCATTTTTATTTCTTTATTATTTGAGTAATTTTGTGGTTTGTTTTTTGTTTGTTTTTTGGGGGTTTGATTTTTAAAGACAGGGTTTCTCTGTGAAATAGTCCTGATTATCCTGGAACTCACTCTGTAGACCAGGTTGGCCTGGAAGTCACAGAGATCCTCCTGCTTCTGCCTCCTAAATGCTGGGATTAAAGGCATGCTCCACCACTGGCCAGCAGCTAATTTTGCATACCCTGTATTTGGTTCATATTTGCCCTGACAAGCTATTCTACTTTATTTTCATTCAAAATTATTTTGCCTGTTTTTTCAAAGTTGATCATTATGATAAATATATGAAGGAAGCAAGACATCACATTGTTATGATCAGTATGTATGTATGTACCAATAATATATACCAATAATACAGATTATTTTTGAACAGAGAAAATCACGAAATCAGTATCAGAGACTAGAGCATCAGTAGGCAATCATCAGTGACCCTCCAGAGGCTGGACTTTGATTCTATTTAGGAAGGGAGGCCTCTGCCCCAGCAGAGTAGCCCAGCAGCCTCAGCTGCTCCCCCTGTAGCACAGGCAGGCCCTCGGGGAAATGTGCTGTGTTGAACAGTAAAGAATCATCACAGTGGCTGGGTGTCTTAGGGGAGCATCTGCTCCAGACCTGCAGTGGTCTGAAGCAAATAAAGGGAGCTGTGAGTTGATCTGAGATAGTTTTGAGAGCTCCAGCACATTCCCGAGGCAGACGCTGCTGAGGCTGGTCTGCTTATTGATGTATTCAGGAGGAAGATGGTAAGAAAACCTTGGATTGCATCTCTGAATTTTTTTAATTTAAATTCTTTAATTACCACTCATATTTACATATCCATACTCCCATTCCCTCGTTTTAAACACATGCAAGGTGAAACACTGCATGTCATGTCTTCATCTGTTTTTATTGTTTTGGGTACTGGGAAAGAGGTTGACTGAAGACTCAACATTAAGGCCAAGATGGCTTTACAATGGGAATTATGTCCAGTAAAGAGAAGAAAATCAGATAAAAATAAGCGAACATAAAGTAATATTTGACCAATCAGAGGAGAAATTGATAGAGGTTTTCATAGTGATTCTTTGGAAATCAGAGTATAAAGTACAGGTTTTTACCAGAAAACTGAACTGTAGAAGAAGGGTTATGAGCAGTTCTTGTCTCAAGGACTGATTGGAAGGACTTACGGTAAAAGATTGGCTTTTCTCTCAGCAAGGAAAGGATTCAAAAACATTGTGAGCACTCACCACATATTCTATAGGTCAACATGTAGTGTACGAATATCCAACCCCCACCCTTACACATAGGGTATAAGCATGTACACAGACACGTATTTGTATGTTTAAATTCATATCTACATATATGCAGGAATCAAATATATTAAGAATGTTAAAGAATTACTTCCTGATAAATTTGGATTTTTTTTTTTTGCTTCTATACTTTCATGTATTTCAATAGTGAACATTATTCTTTGGGATACAGGAATGGTAGTTAGGAAATATTTGTAAATACAAACATAAGTATGCATGCAGAAAGCATTTTGCTGTGGATGGAATAATTTAGCAGAAGTGTTGGGCCACAGTGTAGAATGGAGAGGCTTAGCTGTTATGCTTGCATCTGTGACTGGGGAGACCTCGGAACCCTGCAGACTTTCCTCTGGAGACAGCCTGCCAAGAATCTGAAGAATGTACTTCTTGTCCTCAGAATGATCTCTCAGATGATTGAGGAAACAGTGGGACACTTGGCTGTCCTCAGCATACTTCTAAACTAAGGCAGAATTTGTTGGTCAGGTGGAAAGCTGTGTACAGCTAGAATGGCTACTTAAAGTTAGAAGCATATTTTAAAATAGTTACTAAAATATTTTATTATCTTGAATGTTATTAATCTACTTTTTATGTATTTAGAGAAAGAGATATTGTGTGTGTGTGTGTGTGTGTGTGTGTGTGTGTGTGTGTGTGTGTGTGTGTTTATGTACCCTTGAGTTTTGAATCTCTTCTTCCACTATGTGGACTTTGGGGGGTCGAGCTCAGGTTGTCAGGCCTGGTGACAAGTGCTTTTATCTGCTGAGCCATCTCACTCTTCCCATAGGAAATAGATACCTAAAGTCCAAGTGATAAAATGTTTTAGGTTATTCAATCAGAACCAACAGACCTACAGCTCTGGACCACAGTAGGTAGTCTAAAACTAGGATGAGGTGATGCCGTGACTTAAGACTTTAAAACATGGCCTGATGTTCAGCTGACAATAATAGTTATGTAATAAATGAATCCATGAACAAGTGAGTGAAAAAGTGACTGAGTGAAGCTGGCCAGTAGTGTGTGAGGCTTCAGAGGTAATCCGCAGACAATAACAATGAGTAATAAATGAACTCAACAAAGAAAAGAGCAGTTGTCACACAAAAAAGACAGGGGGCACACCAGGTTTGAATATGTGTATCTAAGATAACATAGTTTAAAAAGATTTAAAATCATGTATGCCCACAAAAACAAGACTGAACTCTAGCTCATTGCGTAACTGGACCCTCCTCTTCGGGCTCCTGTAGCAGTTTGCTCCTAGGTGCTCATTCCTTGCTTCTCTCTTACGTAGATGTTTTGTCTCCCACTCTCCTTCCCAGATTGGGCCATGCCTCTTCCCCACTTCTGAAGCACACTGTGTCATCTTTGTAGTCTCTTTGTTCTCATAATAATATTTGCACGTTGTGGGCATTCCATAAATATTGCTGATTTGCATTGTTTGGGGCAGATGGCAGAGTGCTAAAAGCTGACTACACAGAGAGAAATGGTAGTAAATTCTATTTGACTTCTGTTCTCTCTGTAAAGGGTAATGGTTTCCCAAATCAGAAAGGTGAACGTATAAGTTGCTAAAAGAACCTGATAGTGGATAGAGAGGTTCCAGATGACCTGTTCTCTGATCTATGTGGCCCAGGTTAGAGATCCTCAGAAGGGACTGTGGGACTGCTCTTGGGAGTCTGCTGAATAGAAAGGAGTAATGAGCTAGTTCCCTGAGAGTTTAGAAAATAAGAAGTACCCAGAGACAGATATTGGGGTTCAAGCGGAAGATCAGAAAAGTAAAACAGCCAGCCACTACCTCTTATATTTACCTCAGACTAAAAAGGCCATCCTGTCTCCACAAATCTTCATCATGCCTGGAGACTTAATTGCCTCCTGTCCTCAACATGGTTGGAGACTAATGGCCAGATACTGAATCCTGAATACCCTGCTCCTGTCTTATGTTCCTCTCTAGTGCTGGAATTAAAGGTGTAAGTCTGTTTCTCTTTTAGACTTTTTCATCCTCATGTAGCCCTGAGTTCAAGAACTCACAGAGATCCATCTGTCTCTGTCTTTCGTGTCCTGGGATTAAAAGGTGTTGCCACTACTGCCAAACCTCTATGGCAGTGGCTAGCTTTGCATTCTGATCTTTAGGTATGCTTTATTAGATCATAAACAATATAATCACCACAACTGATAATAGCTAAATTGAGACTCGTTCTGGTAAAGAAAGGGATGCAAAATGGTCAGATTGACAGCATTTGGGAAAAACAGTAGTCACTGTTGTCAATCACATGTTCACTTATTTACTTTAAAAACTTCAAGGGCTGCATCTGGAGGAGAAACGCCTGAGTTGAGCGGACTCCCAGTGCACAGGCCCCCTTAGAAGTGTCTTACGTTATGGGTGTCACTCTGGCTGCTTCATGAGCAGATGTATTATGTAGGACGGGAGTCACAGGCAATGAGTAAATGAACCCCCAAAGATAAATTAATCAAACTGAAGGCCGGTCTTTAAAGAAATGCTGCTTTAATCTGATTGTGATTAATAGTTTATCATTGTCCCATTTATTAATGTTTTGCAAGTCGGGAAATGAAGAGGAATGGTCATTGATAGTGCAGTGGTTACAGGTGACGTGAACCTCAAGCCTGGCCCTGTCACCACTTAAGCCAGTTAAGCAAATTACTGAAGCAATGTGTGTTGTAGCATTTCCTGTTTGTATGTGTAAATGATGATGCCTGCCTGTGTGTGTGTGGGTTGGTGCCATAGAGCCTTTGCTTTGTACCTAGCACTTGACAGTAGTGCTGGAAGTATACCTGCTATATGTTCAGTGCTTGCTGGTTATATGCATCATACGTGAAGAAACTTAAGTTTCTGAGAGCTTTTGTAGCATCAAATGGAAGGAATGGATTTTCATCATGGTTAACAATGGACTAAGAGAATGAAGTCTGTGGGCAGCAAATGTAAACTTCATAAAACAAACTTTTATTAATAAACAGTATAAATTTCATATAAAGGTTTTAGTTTAAGTTCACTGTGAGATAATATAGAGTATAGAGTACTTTCTTCTTCTTTTTTTTTTTTTTTTTTTGGTTAGGCCTCCTTTTTTCTCCATTTTTAAAAATTTAAATTAGAAAAGATTATTTTACATGTCACTCCCAGTTCCCTCTCCCTCCCCTGTCCCCCATGCCCCCCCCACTAACACCCTACCTATCCCATACCCCTTCTGCTCCCCAGGTAGGGTTGGTGCAAGTAGAAGCAGACAGCCACAGCTAAACACTGAACTGAACTAGAATCCAGTTGCAGAGAAGGAGGAGTGATGAGCAAAGTGGTCAAAACCAGGCTAGAGTCTTGATATATATATATATATATATATATATATATATATATATATATATTATAGTCTCCTGCGACTCATTGGAAGGGACAGACTGTGGTGAATAGACACAAAGGCACACTAAGGTCATCGGGAAGAATGACAGTTCACAAGTTTGGAAAAACACAACTTGGAAGGAAGTGTGACACTTGTCACAACACATGTGAAGTGGGTTGCTTTATTCCTTTTCTTGTTTCTTGGACCAAATATCTAACAGGAGCAACCTGAGGAGGAAGTGTTTATAGTGCTTCGTGGTTTGAAGCTGCAGTCCATCTCGGGGTGGGCATAGCAGCAAGAGGTCACACACAGCAGAGAGGTCAGGGATCTGAGAAAGGGGGATGCCACTGCTCACTAGGCTTCCCCCTTTCTTATTCAGTCTGGGATCCCAGCATTTGGCATGGTGCCATCCAATCCACCATGGGACTGTGTCTTCCCTCCTCAGTTAAATCTCTCATTTTCCTCAAGAGAGACCCTGATGTGTGCCTCTTAGGTGACTCAAAATCCAGCCAAGTTGCCAATGACTCGTCATTAGGGGGATGGTTTGGGAGAGGGACTAGTTCATCTTGTGATGCAGAATGGATGCTGGAGCAGAAGTCAGGAGAAGGCCAGTATGGCCCTGACACTGTAGCTGAACTCCAGGACCATTTGTCAGTGGGATGACCTCTGCATTTCCGGGGGGGGGGGGATGGTCAGCGTCATCTTCTCTAGACTGCTCAAAAGCTATACTTCTTGAGAGATCCTGTGGAGGGAATGTCCAGACTGGAGGCAAACTCTTCCAAACCTAAGAGCCTGTTATTCAGGGAGAGAATAGGTCTTCCCAAAGAATGCATTTTAAATGACGTGTGCGATAGGTGAATGGTGTGCCCCTTCCTTCTACTTTATGAATTCGGCCGAATCTTCTTAGAGACCATAAACAAGTGGCTATAAAACATATCTTTCATTTTAGAAAAAGACTATTTTACTGTTATTAGGAAAGCTATCATTTTAGTTAGCAAAATTCAAAGCACCAGATTCATTATAAGATAGGCAATTTCCTCTTCACAGTTAATAGTGAGATGTGTCTTCCATTATTGGAGAAAATCATCTGTTCAAAGCGTGTTAATGGGAAAACAGTGACATTTCTTTGTAACTTGCATAGGCATAAAGGTGGCTCAAAGAGAAGTGGAAGGACACAAGAAGTGCAAGCTTACATTAAAAAATTGCTTTCCCAGAAACCTACACAAAATATGTCAGATACACACTTAGAACCTGGATAGATGCTCTCTCTCTCTCTCTCTCTCTCTCTCTCTCTCTCTCTCTCTCTCTCTCTCTCTCTCTCTCTCTCCCCCTCTCTCTCCCTCTTTCTCTCTCACTCTCTCTCTTCCTTTAAGATTACTGACCTAGGCATTATCTCTCTCAAATTCATAACATTTTCCTCAAATTTTGCTGAATAAAAAATGAGTTTGAATTTAGTAGTGAAGTTAGCTTGACTCATGCCACCCAGGTGTCAGGCCAGCCCAAGCTGTTTAGTACAATGAAGGTTCTTGTTTGACCATAACCACACATCTCACTCCACAGGCAATCAGCATTTTAATTAGTGATTCAAAGGAAAGTCATTGTCCTCTAGTTGCTTTATCATAATTGCCAAATAATTTTCCATTGAATAAATAAATAATGTAAAGGAGAAACCTCCCCTCATAATGCTGTCATTAAGGCTTCATTTTTTTTACCCCCTCATTTGTATTTGTATTAACACACAGCCCACTTGAAAGGGAGTAATTATAATGGCTTTCTGACAGTAGCCTATGGTTTATAAAACCCTGGGATGGTTTCCTTTTCTATCAGTGCTTTGCACTGCTTGGCTCATTTCAAGGCTTAGATAAAGGAAGCTCATGGTGGCTGGGGCCTCTTCGAAGGTGTATGAAAGTGAATGATTGATTTGCTGTGTGCATCATTGGAACTAGGTAACTCGCATTATGACTCTGATGTACTGTGTAATTGATGCAAGTCCTTTCATAGCATCCTGAGATTGAAATCAATATTCATTTGGAGTGCAACAACTGTAATAAACTACATTCCTTTTGTAAGCAGTGGTCTAAGGCTTTGTAAAGGATCAGTTAGGAGTGACAGATTAACATTAGGTCAGACTGGGGCCTATTTGAATAGATATGAACAATGTCTTCGAAACAACCCATTAAAAGCATCTGATTTCAAGAAATGAACTTTTTGATTCTGCTGCTTGGCAACTTCCTTTATTTTGCCTTTGTAGGACTCTCCCTTCCATCCACTGATAGACCTGGACCCAGTGGAAAGATTGGCAATAATGGTCACGAACAGGGTCATTTTCATGCAAAGTAGTGCAGATGCTATTTATAGTCCTTGATAGATTTTTAAGAATTTCCCATTTGTATTGTTATGCCTTTGAAAATATTGATGATTGGCAATTGGAATTTGCATCTTGTGTTCAGAAAATGGGTATGACTTGCACTTCAGATACCAAGGAGATGCATTCTGATGAATAGAGAAATCAATATCAATTAATTCTTACTGCCAGACAGCATGTTTATCATTGTAAGTGCTGCTATGGGACAGCAGTTTAGAGACCAAGACGGCTGGTTTTGAGAACAGACAGAGTTGGGTTTGGATATGACTGTCTACTTGCTAGCTAGCTGTATTTGAGCATGTGATCTAGACTTCAGCTCCTGCCACTCATCTGCTAAAGGTGAATACTCAGAGTGATGCTGGGGTCAGTAAATGACACAATTATATAAAAGCAACATGCTGCTTGATCTGTTTTAAACTTCCAGTAAAGGGTGGTGAACTGCAATGACATTTTGTGAGGAGTTTCATAGCTTTTTTCTCTCTCTTACTCCATTTCAACTATCTTGCAAATATCTCTCATTTCATCATTGCTTGAGACAAAGATCGGAGGGACTCTTTTTCTTTCAACGACTAGTCCCTTTGAGTTACCCAGCTTGTCTAAAATGCTTCACAGTGATGACTTTTACCTTATCAAGGCAGAGACTTTGCTAGTTTACCCTCTCTTTCCAAGTAGTTTCTCTGTGGCATGCAGTTACTATGAGGTAAATGGTGCCCTACAGTGAAGTTGTGTGGCACAGAGATTGGTACAGCAGCAGAACCTGAATATTGTAGCCAATGGCTGAGTTCTTATTAAGGGAATCCTTAAATTAAAAAGAAATGGTTATTTTCATTTTAGAAAGAAAAAATTGAGGCACATAGGAATTGGTGAATAGCAAGTGGTAATTATTTGTATCTACCTGAGAATTTTCCTTGCTTCATCCAAATATATGTTTTCTACATGTCAGAAGTCACATATCACTGCTTACGTGTTAAAACCAGCCTACTCACATTTGATGTAGTCTGTATAGGGTTCTGCAACAGGGGTGTTCACATAAGAATCTTTCCTGTGTGTCCTCACTCTTACCTGTGCTCTCTTAAGTCGTCCTTGTTTTCCAAAGCAAATATCAAAATATTTTCTCACTGAAATCATTCCTAATTTTTGGCACTCTGGTATCATATCTTCTTTTCCAACATCCTTCAGCACTGTGGTCTTCACACACAACATTGTTATGAAAAACATATGGTATGTATTGTTTTGTGTTGTTGACTGTATCCGATGTCCTATTGGGATAGTATCAAAATTATAGTAGGGTGGCAATGCAGCAATAATTATTATCACTTGTTAAAACACACATTTCACACATATAAAGACTGTCTGGTAGTTCTTGGGTTGTGAAGGTAGAAACCATCATCCCTAGTGAACTCAAGGGAGACCTCATCATCCATAGTGCACTGGAGATAGACACCATCATTCCTTGTGTACTGGGCAGGACACTAGGTGTAGATATGACCAGGTGTTAGGTAACATCACATGCCAGAGTCACAGATGCTGGGTTTTCCAGTCACCTCTGACTTGCCCCAAGCACACGCTTCATTTGCAGCCTCCTCCTTACCTAGCACATGCTATAACATGTCAAAGGAATCATGTGCTTGGCACTTACTTCATTTATTTCTCTCAGTTAACAATAACTAAGTTTCTCTACTGATGGTTAAGGACAAATAATGACAATAGATCAGGACTTTGCACAGAACAACTCAAAGAATAAATTAGAGCATATGCTTTGGAAGGTGAGAGCGAATTATACACACATCTCTGAAACACCATCATACAAACACCATCTCTGTGTATTTAAAAAGATGTTAGCTTTATATTTACACACTTAATATTTATTTCCCAGCTCGTTCATGTCTCCGCATTTCACCACATTTTTCTTCCCCTAGTAAGTTGTAAAAATTTAAAAGGATAAAGAATACTTTTGGTTGGGCTTTGGTGGCACACGCCTTTAATCCCAGCACTTGGGAGGCAGAGGTAGGTGGATCTCTGTGAGTTCAAGACCAGCCTGGTCTACAAGAGCTAGTTCCAGGACAGTCTCCAAAGCCGCAGAGAAACCCTGTCTTGGAAAAACAAAACAAAACAAAAAAGAATAATTTTGTTTTAACTAATACTCATCAAGATAGACTTACTATGTTTTGTCACATTCAGAACTGTTCAGTTCTGTATTCTTTAAAATGAGTTACCATGTTTTGGCCAAAAATTGGTACAGTACTTTGGTTGATAGCATCCACTGCTTTAAGTTTTAATCTGAGACTATTAAGAGTTTTGTAAAAGAAGCCATTCTTCCCAAATTCTACCCTCAACAATGTCTGTACATTTTAGGCGGACATAACGAAAATACTGCTAAATCCAGGTTTTTTCTTTCCCTCTTTTTAAAGGGCACACTAAAATCTTTCTTAGCACTGTCTTTGGGTTGTCACCATCAAATATGGCCACCATTTAAGATCACATTTCACATCTCTGACACAGACGGTTTGACAAGAAGCAATCTGAAGGCTTTCAGAAAGAAATCTGTATCTGGTAGGTTTTGTGTGATATAAATATTACAAGGTCAAATTCATTTTTTTCTAGTGAGACAAAATGTTAACCTTACACTTGGATTCAAAGCTGACCCATGGCATCACTTTTGGAATGAATATTTCTTTTCACTGGAAGGCGTGACCTAATCTCCATATTGCTTCTCTGTATCTTATTTCCTAATTTGACTGTGAGTCAGAATCACCCTTTTTTCATACATATATTGATTCTTTCTGCTGCTGGAAATAGATCTGAAGGCTGTTAACAATTATTGTCATTCGTAATACATTCTAAAAATGCATCCTGAAGGTGGATTGGTTCTGTAGTGGTTTGACAACTTGAATGTTGGAACGGTGAGGCACATGGGAACAGGGCTGTTCCTTTGCATAAGGAGCATTTAAATATTTCAGTGTATTTAGCATTTTAGAGAAATGCCCCCTTTCCTCCCTGGCTTGGTTATACAGTAGTGATAAATGGAGCTTTTACCTTGAATATCATTCTGTTCTCATTTACCTTATAATATTAAAGCCAAGAACTTAGGTTTTGTTCTCTTGTGCTGTACAACCAACCACTGTGACATTGGCTTGTTATCCAATAGGTCTCTCATGACTTTATGCAGAGCTGGACTGTGATATTTACTGAACATTTAGTTTGTGTCCATCATTGATTTGGGGGTAAAAATGTGGAAGAAAAGCACACCAGCTTTGTCCTCAGATGTTCACAGTGTGAAATAATCAGAGGAGAAAAGGACACTCTATTTTGTTTGGAGATCTACTTGGTTGTCTTCATATGTTTAAGAATGAACATGTGGCTAGTGACTATTATATACAACAGGCCTGCAGGATAAGAATACCATTTATTTATTGAAAATCTTAGTTTTTATTTCTAGCTTCGAGGATTGAACACAGGGTTTCATACATGCTAGCCACTATCACCAAGCTGTACCCCCAGCCTCCAGATCATACTCTTTATTGCTATGGGGGTTATATACATGTTTAGCATATAATTTTTGATGAAAAAAGCCTAGCTACATACTAGACTATTCCAAGTCTGGTATTGGTTGGGAAAATAGAATTCACCAAAAAGAATGTTCATATTCACTAGCTGCGCTATTTGCATTATGGGTAATATTTATTTGATTCTTCTTGTCTGTTCTTTCCAAACTGTTATGAACATAATACTTTTATAACCATAAAATACTAAGCTAATTCTTAGTTAATTCTTTCAAACACTGTAGAATACAGCAACCATTGATAAGGCTTTATGATATAAATTGTAAACAAAAAACAGTTTTGTCTTTAAAAGTCCCCCTATGTTCTTGAAATGATTGTATTCTTAGTCAGTTGGTACATTTGAATTAGCTTTTGGGGTGCTCTTGAAGTGAGTCTCCATTCCCATTAATAAAAATACTGTTTGTACTTTTATAGTGCAAGGGCAAGCAAGGAAGAAGATAAAGGACACATGGCTTCAAAGTAGTCTTGAAAGGGATTTTGGGATCAGAGAAATGTGACTTGGGGTCTAGAAGTTGTCACTGACGGGCTGCAGAACCTTGGGGAAAGCACTCGTTTCTAAGGCTTATGTTCTCTGCATAAGGGAAATGTGATAGTGTCCCTGTGGCATTGTGGTTAGAATAGGCTATATTGCAATGAATGAAATATGACATGCATGAAGCACATAGTAGGTGTTTAATAATTACAAGGCTCAATACCTACTGTCACAACTGCAGTTACAGTGTAGGCATTAATTTTGTTTCAGCCCTTATAAGGAAAATGGTGGTGGGGGTGGGGGGGGGGACGGGATGGGACGGGACACTAGGTCTGCCAGGTTAAAATCATGGTGAGCTCTTAATTACATTCAAAAAGAAGTGTGTGTGTGTGTGTGTGTGTGTGTGTGTCCATGTGCATGCATAGGCACACACAACTTGTCTCCTTTTAAGGTGTGGACAGGGGGCCCAAGCTCAGGTCCTCAGGTTTGGTGGCAGATGCCTTTACACACAGAAAACTACATCACCTTCATAGGCCCACAGTGAGCTCTTTTAGATTCAACAAGAGCTCCCAAGTAGGTGCTACAGGCAACTGACAAAGTACTAAAAGACAGGAAATTCAAATTTCATTGCTTGAAATGTCTTAATCCTCTGCCCTTCCCTAACTAAAGATTTTCTGTGCTCTTGTTGCCTGGGAAAGTTGTCTTGCCTCCCTATAAAGAAAAGGACCCTAGACCCCACGTCTAGATATGTGGCATATGTGTGTCAAATTTACACATTGTTTCTTTCAGGTCTCTGTTTCTTTGCTGTTTTCTGGGACGTCTCAGATATTTCACCCTTGGTTCCGCGAGCATCTCATCTTGTCTGCTGTAACAGTGTGTTCTTTCCTTCCCTCTGCCTCCTGAGGGCAGGAGCTTGTAGCTTTCATTGTAGCCTCAGCCTTTACCATAGTTTCATTCACAGTAGCAGTTAAAGTTGGACATCAGTGTAGGAGAGCCTGTTCACCAAATGGCTTCCTTTGTTCTGGTCCCTTCTGTCCATTCCTTTTTCTTGTTGGGAGGAGTGAAGGTCTATATGCCTCCCTGTGCTCATTCCTGTTACTCCATTCAGGATGCAGTTGTCCTTTCGATTCCTGCTTCCGGTTCCCTTGCACTTCTACAATCCCCTTCTTGCTGTGGTGCACTGACTAATTCTACAGTTTAAACACTTTGCATATTACTTTTGGTCACGCTCATGCCCCTTTGATTGATTTTTTGCTAATTGATATTATTGCTATATAAATACAGGTAGATTTTGGCTTCTTGAATTCAGAACTAGAGACTGTTTGTGCTTTTCCTGTTGCTGCCTTAGCTCTTACTTCTGGGTCTTGGAGGCTGCCCCTCTCATTACAGAATTTAGCAAGCCTTAAGCCTGTGCAGTTAAATTCCAGGGACTCTCTAAGCCCTGCCAGCTTAGGGAACAGGGGTGGGGGTGTTAACTGTGATGGGCTTCCTGCCCTTCCTTCCTGCTCAGTAAGTGTATCATTTTCTCCAGTTGACCGGGTGAAGGAAGGTTAGCAAAACCCCATCTAATTCCTGGGTCAGATCAGAGCTTCAAGCCTGGACCACCAACGTTGGCAGGGCTTGGGTCACTGCCAGATCCTGGGAGATATGAACAAGGGCTGTATTTTTCTTGGGCTGAATTGAGTAGTCTTCCTGTTCCCCCCTCTTCTTGGAGTTTACATAGATGGAAAATAAGTTTCTCTTTTTGGCAAAATAGCAAGGCAGTTCAGAGAAAGACGTGTTTGGGCATCGAGTCAGGAGGGATCGGACTCATTGGAAAGCTGTAGTCTACTTGTTTTTAATCCTGTATTTCAGAGCTTTATGCTAAAAGCTTTTCTTCCTCCCTCCCCCTCCCTCCTCCTCATACCATATTGCTATAAAATGCTATTAAAAAACTGTTACAAAAGAATTTCATTTGAGTGGTACTCCTTTACTTAACACCTGGCTAGCTACTTACTCAGATCCTGTTCCCCCCTCCCCCCTTTCCCCTGCCTTTCCCTCTCTCCTCCCTCCCCCTTTTCCTTTTCCTATCCCTGCTCTTTCTTCCCTCCCCTTCTCTGATATACTGGAGGCTCAGCTTTCACTTAATTTCAGCAGCAAGGAGATCCCATTTTATGTTAGGAAAGTTCATTGCGGAGAGATCCACGTTTGTTTTCTGTATTATATGATTTAGTGTTTGGCTGGAAATGGCTCTATGACTCCTTCCCTTCCCGTGCTATCCTTTAATATGGGAATTTACAAAGGGCAGTGGATCTCCTAGATGCAAAATACATGTTGTTAATAGTATGTTGGGAAACCCAACTAACTTGTGCTAAGAGCACTGATAAAAGGAAAATGTGAATAGTTGACCTCAGTGACAACTTTTCCTTTACCTTGGCTGTACCACCTAACATGATGACTAAATTATAAAGAAAATAATAAACTCCCACAAAAGGCAGGGAATTTACAATCTTATACACACAGGTCAACTTTCACGTATCTAGATGCTCATCTTTGTCACTTTGTTCTTGTTTGGATTCAGAAGTTCACAGGAGCAAACAGAGCCCATGGCTTATTCCGCTCCTCAGTCTCTGCAGCGAAAATTTGTTGCTCTGCCTTTTGAACACTTGGTCTTTGTCTCCAAGCAGCAAAGTACTTTTATAACTCATAAGCTTTACATTTAAGACTAACATATAGATAAAAATTGGTTTCTGCTGTTCAGCCAGCCACAGAGTCATTGGTATTTTTGCCTTGTCATTGCTGTGCTGTTTGGCAACTGAACCTCAGATAGTCTCCTATTTTAAATGTGTGACGGATTTCAATAATTCTCCTTAACAAGGAATAAGTAAGTGAAGGTCACCCCTTGATAGATACCAAGATGAACCTATAGTAAGAGGCCATCATGAATCACAGTGTGAGATAATGCTTGCCATTTGGATTTACTTGAACTTGGTTGGATTACGTTTGCTCCCATCAGAATGCTATAGCTATGGCAGTGAAGATTGGCAGGTAGAGAAATAAGTAAACGTTGTGTGCACTTCCGGCATGGGGTGGCTGCGTATGTACAATGGAAACACAGAATGAGGAATAGTAGAACATAAATCTGGGAGCTGCAAAGGAGGCTTCTCAGAGGGTGTGGTGGGAAGTATTTTGAAGAAAGATGAGGACTCTGCTTAGTGGTATAAGTAGCAGTGAGAGCATAATAGAAATACAGGCAGAGCTTCCAGAGGTCATGGGGTAGGAGGAATGAAGGGAGCAATTGGGCCAAACTGAGACTGGAATCCCTGGTTCTGCAGCCCTGTGGGGAAGCTGCTGGGCTGGGCTATGAGGAGGAGGCTGCTGTCCTGTCACCCTGGGGAGGCTGCTGTGCCAGGTGATAACTGGGACTCTTCCCTAGTTGCAGTAAGGAGTGTAAACCCTTCCATTGGAGAAGCATGATGAGCCAGTTTCTTAGAATAACATGGATATTTTAATATTTAAAGGTAGATCAGAAAGAAAAAAGCGCTTTTCAAAGCAAAACTCTGAAGGGAGGCTTGTGTCAGGAGTGAAGGGGGTGTCTGGCAATGTAGAGAAGACTTGTTTGTAGTGCAGATTCCAGTCTCTTAGGGATACTCTCAAAACTCCAGAAAAGAAAAATGATTTTTTTATCAGCCCAGTATCCCATTAATGGCTCTCTTTTATTAAGGAAACATATATTCTGAAGGGTGTTAAAACATAATATATTATTCACTATTTTTCATATTCTATAAAACATCAGTTAGCAAGGTAGTATTTCTAGCCTTTTTGTTCATACATTCTGACATTTTGCTAAATGACCCTAGAAGGAATTGAGTCTGAGTGACCATCTTCATGTCATAAAATTCAGTCTTCTTCCTTTCTTGAGTCAGACCATTCAGCATTGTGTGTGCTGGCATAATACTGGTATGAAAATGTTGTCTACCAAAACCAAAATAAAAAGAACACAATAGTACCCATGAAGAAAACCCTCCCTAGTGGTTGTGCCAACAAACTGCCTTCTTCAGATAATTTCCCTCCATACTTGGTTATGTCAGCTTATACATTATATCCTCATTGATACTTTTGAATTTAATGGTGACAGAGAGTTGGGTGTGGTGGTAGATGTCTTAGTGATAGCACTCAGGAGGCTGAGGTTGGAGGATCATAAATTTCCAGGTCTTCACCTTTAAAAAAACACAAAGCAAACATAAAATAATAAATAATATAAAATAGGGGTTACATTGCTACTTTGAATCTGACTCCCCTCACTAAATTGTTGATTCAGATGGTCTTATCTGTCTTAGTGAGCTTTGCCTTCTGTTGTGTGATGCTCAACAGACAGGAATGTAAAATGCTGGCGGTGTAGCTTTAAAAAATTGTGCATATTGTCTGCCTGTCGAGAAAAGCCAAAAGTAAAACAGAGTAGTTGGATTTCACCCAATGAAGCAAAAAGACAGAAAGATGATTGAATGCAGCCTTAAATTTTATAGAACTAAATCTAATGGCGGGCACACTCTCACTTGGTGGTGATTGTTTTCAGTGCTGCTTATTAAGTTACATAATGGCAGGAGTTCAAACTCAGTGGTTGCCGAGATGGAGAATTTCAGAAGTGTTTCAGATTGCCTGCCAATATGCAAGTGTGAGGGGTTTCAGAGGGCAGAGAATATTACTTCTCCTTTCCCACTTCTGTGCCTTATATTCTTCAAATACTTTTTTAGGGATTATATTTAATACACTGCTTTAAAAATGTTTAAAAATCTCATTTTATTCCCCAAAGATTTGTTTTTTGCTGTTGCGATTAGATGATGACAGCTAGCTGGCTTTTAAAATTGATCAGGAAGTATTCTGGCAGTCATTCAGTGTTGTAATAGCGCTTTAATGGATATGAGCTATTCACCCAGATCAGACTCAATGTCAAAACAGGCGAAAATACAGCTGTCACTCCGGACAACAAGATACTCATATGCAAGCAGCTGCCTAATACACTGCAGAAAGGCAGCCTTAGTAATATTTAAAAGGTGTGTCAATGCCAGTGTCTGAGCATACTGTAAAGTTAGGGCATGCCACTCAGGAAATAGGAGGAGGGCATGCGTGTATTTAACTCCATACTTGCAAAAGCATTTCCTATTAAAATAAAGTATATGTGTACCATATAAAAAACAGAGTACACTTCTTTGTTTTAATAGATCTTTTTATTTATTGAGCATATACGTACATTTTCATTCTCTTTGATCATGTTGCACATGTGTATGTACAGTGTGTGTGTGTGTGTGTGTGTGTGTGTGTGTGTGTGTGTGTGTATTTAACTATGTGAGTGAAAACTTGGTGTAATGGGGTGAAGGTCCTTCACTCAGTGTCCATACAAGGCTAGTTAAATTGAGTTCTGAACTAAATCTGGATGCTGATATCTGTTTCCTATTCAGTCACCAAGCATTGTGCTAAAGAGAGCCCAACACAGAAAAGGGTGTTTGGGACAATTCCTGATGACACTACTCATAGCGTTTTTTGCAGTGGATTGGATTCATCTGCATTGTCAACTGAAGGACAGTACCTCATTTACTGTAGTAAAATGAATACATGTGATGTGCTGTCACTAAAAATTTCAAAGCAAACTCACAGATGGCAATTTACTTGGTTCTCAAGTTAGTTATGTGAAATGTGCAGCAAAGCACAGTTTTATGGATAAGCCAACTGAGAACTGGATAGTTAGGAAACACCAGTGTCATATGCCCAGCTATGATTGAAGCTTAGCTGTTAAACTCCAAGTTCAGTTCTTGTTTTATGACACAATGACACTGTCTATAATCATACTCTGAGACACCATGTGTTTTTGAATGTGTCCTGTGTGCCCCAACCACCCATGATCTGTTATGTGACTTGAAGCGATTAAAATAAGGAGTGTGATTCAGATCTGAGAAGGGTGTAGCGAGAGATCTAACTATGCACCTGTGGCCTGACCATGCCTGTTTGGGCGTGGCCACAGGTGCCTACTGGAGGGGAGGATTTAGGCAGGTCTGAGAGGTCGAACACTCTCTGGCTGCTGTCTGGGTCATGGAAGACAGTCTGGGAAGATCCTTGGAGCTGGAACTTGGGATAGCCACCCGTCTCTTATGTAAGTCTCATCTCTCCAAATAAACTTTTTAACCTGTACTGGGTCTAGCGAATCTTGATTCCCACACGCGATAGAAGGGATTATATTTCATGTGTACAGACCCATCCCAGCTCCAGTCAATACACAGTAGAGAAGGAAGTCAGCTGGTGAGGCTGCTGAAGGGAAATGTGGAAGGAAAGCCCACCGGAGGAAGACTCATTTCCTCAGACAATGTTGGGATCCTTTAAAATAGATGAGGACAGAGTCTACATTTCCCCAGACTAAGATGTGATCAAGGACAAAAATATGTCCAGGTGAATAGTGGCACGTAACAGCAACCAGACAGCAAGATAAATGCCACAGGAAAGTATGTGTTGTGTCTAAAGAGAGTCAGATTGTAGCATTTTGATTTAATGCTCCTGATAAAGGGGAACCATTAGGAGGTTCTGAGCCAGGCAACAACAGACTGGAACTATGGCTTAGGAAGATTAATTTGGCACAGCTATATAGGAGAGGCAGTGGAGTACCTGAAGAGAGGACCAGTAGGAAGATGCTGCAAGACTCAAGGCAAAAAGGAAAGGAATGCTGCTATGAAGAGACACACCTGGGGCCTGCGTGGGGCTTCGAGTATGTTGGAATCCCACAGGACAGCTGCTAGCTGCTAGCTCCGGGGTTTTCTCGGGTGCTGAAACCCTGGCAAGGGCATTAATGCAGTTGGTATTGACTGTGTTCAGTTCTGACCATTTATAAGTGGCCAAGCTTCTTCCTTCTTGGATGGGATTCTTTGGATATGCAGTTGACATCCATGTCTAAATTCCTTCCAGTAGACCAGAGTTGTTGCACTGATTGCATACCCTTGTCAATGTCATTTCTCCTGCACTTCTTTCATTCTAATAAATTACCTGCAATAAAATCTGTACCCCATGGTCTTCTCATGTGGATTCTTAAGAACTGCAACAGCAATCAAAAGATATTAACCTCTGGAATCCTATGTCATCATGTGCGATCATGGTATCCATGTAGGCATCCCAACTTACAAGGTTTATATGGGATTGCAGTATATCATGCAGGCACCTGAATCAGAACAGGTACCAGGTTCAAACTTTGGTTCAGACTAGAAGTTAAAAGCTGCTTAAGCTTATTTATGTTCTTTTGTAGATATCCAAGGCAGAGTGTCCAATCAAATAGCAACCCCAGAAAGTGATTTTTGTCCAATCTCTTCAGATCTACTTTTTTTTGTCTAAAGTAGGAAAATTAAGATACTAATATCTTCGTTTTACCCAAGTGCATACATTGACCTTGCATATGTAGATACTCTACATACTGCTCATGCCTTCATTAATTCTGTGAGCCAGTTAATGTTATTTCCCTATAAGAAAATTAGTAGATCATGTGCTATTCTCTACCCAGTGATTCATTTGCTTAACTGATGACCATTCTCTCCCATTTAGAGCTTTCACATATATTATAATAATGGCATCTTCCATATTTACAGCCCATAGCTATACCACTTACCTCTCCGATGTATTCTTACATTGGCCAAGTATCAAACGTCACCTTTAGGTACTCGTCTGTCCTTATAATGGGCATATTGACACTCCTCAAGTATGTTAATAAACTATAACAGATTATTAAGAGCAACATTGCTATTGCTGTAATAACACAATTGCTGGCTGGCCATCACCCTTTGAACTTTACAATGCTATATAACAATATATTTAATGATATTTACAAATTTTCAAAAGACAACATATCCAAGATTTCTTAAATGTCAACACAGTGACAGCTATATAAATTAGGTAGTCAGAATATATTTATAAATTAGGTACTTAGAATATATTTTTAAAAAATGATTTTCCACCACTGTACTTTTTGTAGTAAATTTATAGAAATGTTTCTCCAAACCTTGAATTAATGACTAACATTTGTGGGCCAGATGTTTATTTCTTATGTACATTTTCATTTTAAGGAGATTATTAAAGAACTTAGATAATAAACTATACACTACTGTATGAAATCAGGAATCAATTATAATTGTGTCCTTAAGTAGAATTAACAGCTTAAAATTATATATATATATATATATATATATATATATATATATAATATTTACTACATATAATGTATACTATTTATATGATATTATATATTATTTATATTGTTTATATTATATATAATCTTAAAGTACTGCAAACAAGGTTTATGTAATGCTATAAAGGAAACTTTGAGGCCTATGTTTATTCTGCAAAAATGTGATTATCTTCATCTATACTTTGTAGTGTGCTTGGTATATATTCAGCCAGTAAAGAAACTAAATTGGGCTCATTTTATACAAGGAGTTATTCTTAAAAATTCAAATTTAGTCTTGAAAAACCAAAAAATACCCTTAGAATTGAAAAACTTTATTTTAACTTAAATATTAAATTTAGGATTTTAGTATTTTTATTAAATTTAAAGTTTGATTTTACTGATTAATCTATAAATTCATTTCCATTTATACTTTCCACAGAATATATGAATATAGATATGGATATATTTTAATAAAGAAGTAGTACTGTAGAGCTTAGCTTATCTACTTAAAAAGCGTTTCTTTGGATAGCTACCTGATGTGGTAAAGGGATGTTCCTTTCCTGGTGCAACCTCAGATTACAGGCCTCACAGTGAACTTCTTCCTAATGATATCATCTCATGAAGGGGGAAACTGAGGCAAGGAGCAGGTGATGCCTTGACCAAGGAGGCCTTAGTACTAGTGACAAGCCACCTTGGGACATTTCATTTATTGTCTCTGACCACAGATCAACAGTTCTGGTTCATTAGCAAAATTTTGTTTAGAAATAGTCCTCATATGTTAGTTTATAAGAAGCCAATTTCATAGGAAAAATCTGTTAGTGTGGTTGCTACATTTAATGCCGATCACATTAATCTGATGCATTTCTTTTGCTTAATGACTGAGCCGATCAGTTATTTTGATATTTTGGAGACACCTAATGAAAGGGCCTCATTTATAATGTTAGTCTTATTTTCTGAATGTATTTAGTGGATTTTGCATATAAATTAAGCCTAATAAAAGATCCATTTAAAGCATATATATTATTCATTAGATGGGCAAGCAAAAACCAAGTGACGTTTAGAGGACGCTTCCTACATTGTCAGTGCTGTCCTGCCTTTGAAGCATAGCAGGCAGCCCCACATTCTGAGCGGGAAATGCTTGCTGGTATTCTCTGAGCCTTTGGGTATTTTTGTGCTGATCTTAGAGCTTCACCTTCATTGTGTACATGTCTGGTCTTCCCAAGTGAATCAGAAGCTGGTCTTAAATATCATGTACTCCCCATAGTCCCAAGAGTGCCTTATAGTTGCTGCTCAATAAATACTTGTCATTTGTTTCACAACTAGGTTTCTCTTCCTCCTCTCCCACTTTCTCTTCCTCCTCCTCCTCTTCTTCCACCTCATATGTAAATGAGTTAGAAGAAACTTAAAATGATTTTGCATCATGATATGGTAAAGAACTCATTCCCGAAGGATATTTTGGAATTTCCCGTCTTTGTGCTTTAGCCTCCCGCAGCGGTATCTTGACACTTTCAGGTTTGGTATATGGGAAGGGACACTTTCAGTGAAGGAAATTTCCTAGCATCCATTAGGCATTTCCTGCCAATGCCAGGCTTTCTTAGACTTGCCATATGGGAGAACAGTCAGCTTCTTGCCTTACAGCCGCAACCCCCAACCGTGAAATTATTTTTATTGCTACCTTGTAACTGTAGTTTTGCTACTATTATGAATGATAATATAAATATCTGTGTTTTCCAATGGTCTTAGATGACCTGTGCAAAGGATCACGATTGCGACCCACAGTTGAGAACCACCACTGTAAATGAAGCCCAGAGGTATAAAATGATGAAAGTCAACCACTTTGTGCTTTCCTAGTTTATTTTGAAAGAATCTTAGAAGCCGCTTTCCTCACCCTGGTAAAATCTGAACAAAACTTTTAGCACTTTGGCAACACTTTGCTTACATTTGGAAAGAAAGATCCTTGCATTGTGCCATAATCATTGTCTTCATCTTTTCCCCTTTATGATTCAAAATGAAAGGGATCTGGAAAGCAAAGGTGTCAGAATTAGGGGCGAGGGGGTAGGGAGAGGGTATTATAATGGTTACATATTTCTGACAATGGATTCATTAATGGTTGGGGCACCACAAACCTGTAAAGACATTTGAGGCCTAGAGAGGTATCTCAGTGTGTAAGATCCAAGTAGAATGATCCACCATCAAATCTCTAATTCCTTTGTAAGAAATGGGGTGTGGCTACATGAGCCTATGACTCCAGCAGTGAGACAGGGCAGGGACAGCAGGGATAGGGGGAATCCTAGGACTTCATTGGCCAGTCAGTCCAGCTGAAATGGTACTCTTCAGGTTTAGTTAAAATGCTAGCTCCAAAAATAAGATAAAGAACAACAGAGGAACAGGCCTGGTGTGGTCATGTGCACACACATTCCAAAGACCTTGGTCCCAAAGCGGGCCATAGACACCTAAAGGACATGTAATGACGAAAGGATGATGGGCAAGTGCAGAAGCCAAGCTCCTGAGTATCATCATTTTTCCAAAACGAAGAACAGTGTGGCTTTTATTATAGCGGAAAGTCTTTAAGTGTTTAAAGCAGAGATCTTCTGAAACGTCACTTGAGAAGTTTAAACACACAAAATAGTTTTCTGTAGGGTGATATTACCACTATGGTCAAGAGTCACATATGATGGAAAGACGTTATTTTCCCATTTCCAGGTTGACATGGGGTGTGATGACAACAGGAAAAGATTGGTCATTTCTGATAAACTAGAAGAAACTCTTTAATGGATAAAAATGGCATGTTTTCTGGTACCTGAGTGAAACACTTTGCCTAAGAATATTCTGCATATCTCTTTTGTTTCAGATCACTCAAGGGCTACCATGCACAGATCTAAGTATCTTCTTCAAGGCACTGTAATTATTATGTTACAGAAACAGCATAGCCATGTTACAGACTGGAAATGGGGCTTAAAGCAGTACTTCTGATGTAGCATGGTGTTCTTAGCTTTGTCCTTTGAGTGGAGGTTGAACAGCTACTTTGGTTTTTGCATCTAATGCATTTTGATCCCATACTTCTTCCAAGCCAAGCATATATCATCACTTGTTTAGAGTGAGAAGATCCAAACAGAATCCAATCATTATCTCTGGAATGAATATGAGAACTATTTTAATTAGGTTTAAACATTTTAACGTTACTGAGTTCTTATACATATAAACACCAAATTCCCCCGATCTACAACTCAAGCCAAGATATTTGTTTAAATGAGTTTTATTGTATGTATTGGAACTCTTTTGTATATTTATAACAAAGAAAGGTACCATAAAACAATTGTGGAAGATGAAATTATGCCTTAGAACCACTCAAAGAAATGATGAAATTTAAGGCAAGTTTCATAGGTAGTTTAACGGAAAATTTTCATTTTAGCTTTTTTTTTTTTTTACTGGATTAAATTGATAGTCATGCTAAATGACTGACTGATTTGATTCTCCTTATAGGTTTCTGTATGTTTTGATTGTTTATTTTTGCAATGGTGGGGTTCAAGCCCAGGTCCTTGTACATCTACCACTAGTATATTTAACCCTTAGAGTTTGGATTCAGTATCAAAGATATTTGGTATAGAAAAGCCTCCTGCCATTTGATTTCCATCTAACTTCTCTATCCTGTGCAGTTTTGTTAACTAAGCTTCACTTTGGGGGAACTGAAAGTTTATTTCTTATCCTCTGTTTGAACATATATTCCTGAAAGGTTTTAGTATTTTAGTGCAGGTCAGAAAGACAGTATATTAATCTCCATCTTCCCTCCTAAGTGAAAGTGGCTTGGGAATGAATGAACTGTTGTTAAAAAACCTATTGAGTTATATGCTTTTTCTGTCATTCCCACTTCTGTGGCATCTCTGCATCCTGCAGGACAGACATCCAGAGAAAAGCAGGACAACAGTGCAGTGAGAGGCCTGCATTGATGCCCAGGATCTGTTTAGCTGGAGAAATGATAGGAATGAGTTCAGAGATCTCACAATGCTTTTTCTATTAGAATCTTGGTTCACAGAAATGAGAAAATGTTTGTTTCTAAACAGGGAAACAAAATAATTTAGAAATAACTATATATATACAATCTGTGAACATATGTGCACAAACAGTGCATGTAGTAAAATTAATAGGGTTTAAAAGGACAGTGCTGTTGTCATCAGAATGTAGGTTCCTTCCATGACAGCATTTGGGTTGACTTTCTTATTAGTGCAGCGGGAAGGCAGAGCAAGGCTGTCCCATTTGCTGAATGTCCAGAATTATAACCATCCCATCAGCTGGCTTACTTTCTGAACCATGCCCACTGGTGTGAAATTTGAAGGAAACATGCACATGGTTACAGTCAAGCCACAGTCCAACGTGACTGGTGTAAACTAACAACATGGATTGGAAAGAAATGTTAGCTCCTGGTGTCATTGGATAGCGTGGACTAGGGAGAGGTTTGGGAAACATCAACTCTTTGACTTTATTGAGAATGAATTGTGTTCTAGAGCTGAGGAAGGGCAGAAGACCATGCAGGATATAAGAACACAAAATGGCACATTTTGATGCCATCTGTGACATCACAGGTTTATATGAGGCCAAACCCAAGAATTTTGTTTTGATAGGCTTATTTCTGTTAATGGACATGTCTTGTTGAGCGATCTACAGCATGATTCTGGTTATACAAATGGCTGATTGGGAGGTAGTTATGAGAGACGGTCACTTAAATACATTTTATGTTTTTATATCCCTGTCTGCTTTTATTCCTATCTGTCCACCTTAATAAGTGGAGGGAATGAACTTCCTATAGCATGCTTACCTTTTTTTTTTTTTAAGGTACATTCTCTCTATGGCTGGAGACTTAATTTCCATTATATTCACTCTGCTCCAGAAATACTTAATGCCAGGAAGAAGATATTTACTGGAATCCACAAGTCCAGAATTCATCATGATTCAGTGTGAAATCCACTGCCCTTTGCTCCCCACCCCCTCTTGGATGGGAATGAAATGTGCCTTAAACTGAAGTGAAATACATCACGTGCAGCAACAGTGGGCCCTCGCTTTGCCTCTATTCCTGGTGTGAAATCGATACACTATCTTTCCTCCTGACCTGCTTTGTGACCCCCATTGCAGCTCTCACGCTGCACGGCAATTGCTTTGAACAGCCTGGGTCTGCCACCGCTCACAAATGATTCTCAGCTTCTGTCTAAAACTGGTGCAGATAACAAAGGCTTGATTTTAAAGAATGCCGTCTTCGTCGTCCTCTAATTATGAATTACACGAAAGTGCAAGCTCCTCTATTATTAAACACTTTCAATAGCAGGCATGGTGCATGTCCAGGCTGCACGCTGGGGCCCGGGAATAGGCATTCACATTTCTCTGCCTAAGTTTGGCTAGATAGAGAAGGGGTGCAATGTTTTCACAGTCTCCATCATTTCCTTAGGGAATTCTGTTTGGTGAGCTACTGCATTTTTTCCCTGTGGGAGGGTCTATATACTTTTTTCTTGGAGAAATATTTTTAATATGAAGTTTTAAGGGCTTGCATAAGAAGGGACCATTTGACAAATGTTTGGTTTTCTATTAAACTGATTTTTTAATAGATGAAATTCCATCATTTGGCTGTTAGAATTTTGATTTTCTAGAAGTGGCAATAACAAGTGGAGATTTTTTTTTCATTCTGATCTCTGTGTAATGGAATAAGGGAAATAGAAACACCTTTCCATGGCATTTTAGCCATTTTTATGAGGCTGTTGAAGGAATGAGTTTATTATTTTACTATAATAATAATTATAAGCATGTATTAGTTGTACAGATTAGTAAATTCCAGCATAATATTTCTGTGCATACACCCACTATGCATTGATTGCACCACTGTCCTTCCACAAATGCCCCTCTCTTCTGTCACCTCAGCTATTTGTCAGTCCCTCATATTCTGGAGGAATTTATTTTATTTAGGAAATAATAGACATTTTAAGTATGTTAAGAAAATAACTGTTTAACTAGCTGGGTAGATTTACTTTCCCAGGCTAGACATAAAAGGGATGACAGAGGTTCCATGTGTAGAGTTTGTCAAACATCTTTGAATGAGGTGGAGCAGACTTTTAGATGGTGTATAAAACAACCATATAGAAAACAGATCAAACCAGATCTGGAGACATGGTTCACTGATTAAGAGTGCTTACTTTTCTTGCAGAAGATTTGAACTCAGTTCTTAGCAGCGATGTTCAGTGGCTCATAACTTCCCGTAACTCTAGCTCCAGGGCTCCAAAGCCTTGGCCCCTGTGGGCACTTTTACTCATCCACATAGCCCTCCCTCACAAATACACTCAATTAAATAATAAAGCTAAGTCTTTAAAATTAGTCATTCTTCTGTCTTTCTTAACATTGTTACAGTTAAGTCAGCTTAATGATTGAAGTAATTTTAGTGAGCAATGTCCCCCAGAGATTCATGATTTTACACTGGGCATCACTTTCTTCCCCTGTTTGGGGAAAGCTACTAAGTGTGGCCTCCCTGGTGGAAGTATATCACAGGGCACAGACTTTGGGATTATATAGGCCCTCTGCTACTTCCAATTTCTTCTCTCTGTTTCATGCTTGTGGTTCACATGCTATTTCTCATGCTCCTGTTGACATGCATAATGCCGCCTCCATGCTTCCTCCACCATGATGGACTCTTGTGTCTCTGGAGTTGTATACCCCAATGAACTCTTCCATAAGTTGTTTGGTGTTTTATCATAACAACAACAAAAAATAATGTAATAGTGAAAGGCACTTGCACTCTACAAAATACTCTGGTGGAATGGCAAGTTTTATCACTAGAGATACTTTATTATACACGAGCACCTGCATCTTAGGATTGGTCCATACCTCTGTGGCCACAGTTCTCCATTCTGTGAGTGGAGTGTAATGTCAGAAGGAAGGACATTAGTGTTCTGAATTGTATTCCTATACGCCCTGCCTCTGGTAGCTGTGGACTTCACCTCAATCTCTTAACCTCTGATCACTACTGTTCTTTCACTTGATGAGGTTAGTGAGTGTGCTTATCATTAACACACTTTCTAGTTGCACACTTGTATATCCATTATGCTAATAATAACCCTTCACATTATAAATAATGTACATTTTCACAGTTCAATCTTTTTTCTCTAAGTATCTGACTTGCTTAAGGACCCTGTCAAGCAAATAGGGCTTGACAAAGAGTACATAAGTGAGTTTAGCATGACTTCTCTGGAAGTCCGTGACAGAACTTTAAGTAGCCTGGAGTCAGCTGCCTGTCAGCTCAGAGCTTTCTGGGTGGTTGTGAAGGTGAAGGTGAGGATCATTTATTAATATCAGATCTCCAGAACAAGGAATTTTCCACCATACACCATTCTTTTAAAAAGTTTTACTTGATTTTTATTTTTAAATTATGTGTTTTATATGCCTATGTAGGGGAACGCGCATATGAATGCAGGTGCCCACGGAGGCTAGAAGTCCCTAGAGCTGTAGTTACCAGTGGGTGTGAGCTGCCCAACATGGGTGCTGGGAACTGAACTCAGGTCCTCTGCAATAGCAATACATGTTTTAACTCCTGAGTCATCTCTCCAGCACTGCCAGGCTTTTGGCAAAACAACAACAGTAACAAAAAAAATCTAGTTTAATGATCAAGTGTTTTGTTTGTTGTTCTATTTAATAAAGATCATGTTACTCCAGGGGTTGGTTTCTGGTCAGTCCCATTGAAAAACAATGTTATAAGGCATACATGTATATATATTTCGATACACATTCATGAATGAAGAACACCGAGTCAACCCATGATACCCTGTGATTTGGGAAATAATGTTGACTTCTTCACAACATAGAGTAACATGCATAATATGAATTAGAAAATTGGCAGTCTAACAACTGAAAGCCATCCTTCCTCAAGGTATGGATATAGAACAGGGATAGAAATGCCCATCGAACCCAGCCATATAACTCTTGAGAAAATACCAGAAGAAACCAAAGTCAGCATCCTTCAGAGCACAGCCCTCCTAATGGCTGATCTGTTCACAGCAGTCAGAGTATGGATTCAGTTGACACATGTTGGAACAGGTAAATAAATGAAGAAGGAAAATAGTGTATGTACACAGTGGAGTTATATTCAGCAGAGAAGAGCAAAATCATGTCATTTGCAGGAATATGATTCAAGATGGACAATATCCTATTTAGTGATCATATTTCCTCTCATATGTGAAACATAAATTTTACGAATGCACATGCTACACACATACACGCACGCGCACACACACACACACACACACACACACACACACACACACAAATAGAAAGGAGATTTGGTGGATAGAAAGACTAGCAAGAGAGAGAGAGAAAGAACAGGTGAGAATAACAAAAAGGGGTAAATATGATCAAAGTACATGACATTGTTGAGAGAAAATGTCATAAAAGTCATCACTTTGTACAATGAATATATACTCATAAAAACATAAAAAGAGTGTTAAATACCCAACCTATTAATTTTCCCAAACCTGTTACACTTTCTTTTGGGGGGGAACATTGAAAGTATTTTTTAAAGGTTAGTGAAAATTTCTAAAACACCTGCAGCAATATATTAGAGCATGCAGTATTGTGTGTCTGCATGTCATAAGTGTAAGTGTTTGGGTTCTGGATCTTTGGGATACTTGGCTATTGAAGCTTCTGTTATTCCCTCACGCAGGACAGTCCTTGACAAACCAGGTCTTCCTTGCACCTGTGGGGATGTTCTGACTAGATGGTTTGTGTAAGCATAGTCATTAGATATCAGATGTGGTGAGGAAAGAAGCAAATGGACACTTCCATTTGGGGTGTGCAGTCCTCTGTGTGGAAGCACATGTCAGTGAATATATGTGCTCACATTGAGAAGGATAATCACATGCCATGAGGACACATCCGTCCATCCCAATTTAGAAGGTCATTATATAAAAATTTTATTGATAGAACTATCCAAGTTGACACAGAAGACTGTCAAAATACAAGCTGTGCCAAAACAGTACCATTGAGACCTGTTTCTTGTTCCCTTCCCAATCCTAGTTAATGGCACAATCATAGTATCTTTCCTCTTCAACATGGCACTTGATTTAGCCACTGTGAGTCAGCTGGATGTTGACATTCACATTGTCTGTGATCACACTTTTAGCATTTCAGTTAATAGTCCCAGTTTGAAAGTCTGCTATCTCTATTGACTTTTTTCTAGAAGAAAAGAGAATAAACTGTAGTTATAAGTTGATAGCAATTCAGCTTTACCAACTTTAGAGAAGTCTTCCATTCATAGTAGTTACTTTGAGACAGGTTAGTACAGAAGTTTGGATTCTTGATACAGAAAAAATACAAACTTTTACATGGGGCCATTTTTTTTTTTACAGAAGACAGTGCTAATAAATCTTGCTGCATCAAGACCTTGAAAGAAACTGAAAATATGTACAGATCTCAAATATACCCAAGAAAAGTACTTTATATTACCCTGCTGCGGCTGCTGCTTCGTAATGGAGTTTTAGTTGAATGTAATCTCCTCCACTCAAATTTATTTTTGAGAAATTGCCACCCTGAAAGCTGAAACCATTTTTGTCATTCAAAAGAATCAGAGGATCAATACAGAAGCTCTCCTGCTAGTTGGTACAGTCAACTTTGGTGTTAAAAGATTTATGATAAGCACATATTTCTAAATATATTACACAGCATCCGTGGAGTAAAACCCCAAGATAAAACTTTTTTTTCATGGAGAAGGAGGGGGTCTGTTTATTATTGTAATGCTACACTAAACTATAATTCAGTGATATTTTATTCCAATTAAGTTCTCCTTAGTAGTAATCCTTTTTTATGATAAGCAAAACTGAATAATACAGGGTATGTTGCCTCCAATGAATTGTTGTATAACAAGACTTGATGGTAATTCTACCTTTCCCAAAATCTGATATCAGGCAATTTATCTTCTGAATAATACTCCTGAGTACCAAAGCTGAAATGTTTTGGCTTCAGCCCAAATCAAACTTGAGGAAGCGGATTCTCCCGAGCATTTGTCTAACTCTGTAAATTTAATTGTTATAATGAATAGAATACATGTGTCAAGACTACTTGTGCTTTTAGCTGTTCGCTTCGCCTCCTAAACAGAGAGAGCAACACGACAAAGACTGTTAACTCTTAGTGGAACTTGGGAAAAGGAAAGAGGCGCAGAATTTAGTGCATGAAGGCTGTTTTAAAGTCTCACTTCTAGTCAGTAATCTCACAGCACTTCAAATGAAAAAAGTGCTGTTTTGCTACAGTAAAATGATGCATTGGAAATTTTAAAAAATCTGCAAATATTTGTTGTAAGATGCAAAATTTTTGGATAAAAACAAAGAATCACATCCAAAGGAATGTGCTCTAATCTTCATATTGTCTTAACTATTATTTTCTTTCTTCCTCATATCTTCCTACATAGCATATTTCTTAATTGGCTTTAATACAGCATTTTTCCATAGATGATGGAATCCCGTGTCACATCCATGTCAGAGGTTAAACAGAGGTAATGTGCAAAATTATTGGAGGGGGGGAGACATTGCTTTTAAAAAAACTGAAAAAATGGAGACCAAAACTACCATAACCTCTCACCATTAATTTAGTAACAGAGTTAATTTTGATAACAATGATTAACATTAAATAACAACTATTGATAATTTAAAGTGATTTATCAAAGGGCATTTTCTGCCATTTTATTTCTCGTCTTAATTGTGGTTATGTTTTCAGTCTTTACTACCCTTGTCCATTTAGACCATAAGAACCATAATATTTTGCTCATATTTCTGATGGAGAGAAGGTCACAATTTATGGAATGCCTGGATGTTTCTTCTGTTGTGTACTTAGCACAATTACTGTGGAGTGTGACCAGATGGATGTTTGTAATAACAAATCTTACTTTCAGCCAGTTTTGGGAAGACTGGGTATTTTTCAATTTGACTTATTCATTCAGAACTTATTAAGCTATGAACTTGTGGCTTATGTAACATGGGGTGAATTCCTGCCGTGAGAACTTGCAGGGTAAACCAATTATTAATTGGACTATGAGAAACATTGCAATAGAGCTAGGTATGGAGGATGCTGGTCGCTACTCAGAGGAGTAGATATAGCAAAGAAATCTCAGTCTGCAGAAGGGCTAGCTCTTTCAGTGTAAGTAGGACTAGAGAAGTTGGCTAGATGCATAATCAGATGAAATCCAAAAGGTTTAAATACAGACAATGTAGTAGCTGGAAGAACACTGAAGTCTAGTTAACAGCCCCAGTTGAAGGTGGCTCTGCCATTCCCATTTTTCTTGTCTGCCTAGTCAAAGCTGGTATTTTGGTTACTGCTGAACAGCTCCTGGGTGGAACAGAATAAGTGCCCCAAAATCTGGGCCCATGAAGAGCTTTACTCATTCCTGCTCTTCCTGTATTAGGAAGAACATTGTCACATGGCCATGCCTAGCTGAAAAAGAGGCTATCTGGCTTTGTTACCATGGCTACCAAAGGCCAGTTTCCAAGGGTCCCTTGTGTTATCCAGGACTTTAAAAAAAAATGTTTCAAAAGTTGCTTTTTATCTCTCCATGTGTGAATTCATGACATTTTATTCATAACTTTTCAATATATTTTAACCCTATCCCACTTCCTTCAGTTTTATGGTATGAGCTAGGATGTTCTTTAGTGGTAGGGTACTTGCTTATCATCATCTGTGAGGCCCTGGGTTTGGACCTCCAGTAATTAAGAGTTGTGTCCCATGAAGTGTTTTCCTCTGTCATAATCTGGTTGGAGGAATTTCCATTTCTCAATTTTTTGGGGGTCCAGAATCACAAAATTGTTTTAATTCTAATTTGTCTAGCAAGAGTTCCAAAGCCTGAACACTAAAGGGCTTCCTTATCATGTTAGTTAGCAAAGCAGCACCCTGGCTAATGATAGGATGTAGTCTTTATCTTGGATTTGTTAACATCTTGCAGAGATGAACCTTATAAAATCTACTTTTAAGGCCTCATTTTTGTTTTTGTCAGGAGTTACTAAGTATAGTTCAATTGGGCAAAAATGAGGAGAATCTAGTGGTCATTTCCTTGAGCTGATTGTTGCTTTGTAGCTAAAATAGCTTTAGATAAGGTACAACGGGAAGACTCTAGTTAGGCCTTAAGGCTATGTTGAAAGTGGCTAATTGTCTAAGTAGCTGTTTTCAATCTGTGGCTCATGCCCCTTTGGGGGTTGAATAACCCTTTCACAGGGGTCACCTAAAAGCATCAAAAACACAGATATTTACATTATATTTCCTAACAGTAGCAAAATTACAGTGATGAAGGAGCAATGAAAATAACTATGGTTTGGGGTCACCACAACGTAAGGAACTGTATTAAAGGGTCACACCATTGGGAAGGTTCCTCCATGGAAGATATATTTATTTTTAGAGCCTTTGGACTAAGGAGGAAGGACTGACAACATGACTTGTCTTTCCTGAGATTTTCCTGGGGTGGTTTTGGATGTTAAGACCTGAACCACAAAGTTAGCAGCATTGATCCACATTTACTGTCCTTGTTATCTCATCAACAGTTTTTAGAATTGAGCCTAAATGTAAAGCATGGTATCACTTAGAGTTGACACTTTAACAACAATCAAAGGCAAAGCTTTACTAGAGATTTTTGTAGCATATGAATGAAGCACGTGCTCTCCTTGCTGGTGTTAGACCCAGAGTCATGAACTAGGTCAGTTTTGAGAGTCACAGCAAGGCAACCATGGAAGAGTCAGATGGAGATAAAATGGCTTGCTAAAAGGTGTAGAAGTTGCACAGGTGGAAGAGAGCCAAAATAACACAAACTTTAGTGGCACGACATGGTTCTGTGGAGAGTCTTAGGGTGGCGATTTAAGTTAGTCACATGTGCATTTATGTGGTGAGTTTTAGACAGCTTGTTTTTTTAAATAATTTATTGTTTTTTCCTTTATATTTTATATATTTGAATTACAAACAAGATTGAATTACATGACAATCCCAGTTCCCTTCTCCCTCCCTTCCTCCCCTACCACAACCCCAACTAAAATCCTATCATATGTCCTTTCTTCTAATCTATACCTGACTCAACCTTTCTGCTCCCTCATGACCTCTGCGTCCTTCCTTTTCTTCCCTTCTCATTCTCGTAGCTCCCTCCCCCCTCTTCCCATGTTTTCAATTTGCTCAGGGGATGGTGACCCTTTCCCCTTCTCCAGAGGACAAAGTTTGTCTCTTTTAGGGTCCTCCTTGTTTACTAGTTTCTCTGGCAGTGTGGATTGTAGGATGGTAATCCCTTACTCTATGTCTAAAATCCACATGAGTGAGTACATATCATGTTTGTTTAGACAGCTTGTTAAGGGCAAAGTTTTCATTGGGAACAGTTTTGAGTGTCTAGTCCACGATTTCTATTGCTTTTCACTCTGTAGCAAGATACTATATGATTACAGGAAGTAAGTCCCAGGGCAGGCCTCCTACTTCATGACTAGAACCTAAAACTGAGTGAGGAAGAGGCCAGGGTCTCACAGACACCTTCGGCCATGCCCCAGTGTCTAAAACTATGATGTTTTAAAGTTTCTTCTCCCTCTCAAGAGTAATGTGGGCTAAAGACTAAACCTTTAGTGTCCCCCAAGGCACAGGTACTTGGGGGACATTCCAAATCAGACCACACCATGATGTCATCATGTTGACTTCAAAAGGCTTACCTTTTGTCAGGAGTGACAAAGGTGAACCTAAACCAAGATAACTAAGAGAAGGAGGCTGTAGTGATTGGGTATGACAATCCATGTATCCTATGAACAGAACATGACGTAAGGAAGATTTTCCTTATAAAGATAAGTAGAACATAATATTAAGGGGCTTTGTGACTTCTGGGAAGTAAAACATAAAGGAAGGAAGACATGTAGGGGCCACTTGTGGGTCTGAAACCTGAGGAAAGTTGTGGAGTTGAGATGAAGTTATCTCATTATTATTATTTAATAGTAATACCTGCTTGTACAAACAGAGCTCAGGGCCATCAGATGTCCAGATATTTCATTCACTACTCTTGGTAACCTAATATATTCATATTCACACATAATCACTGTTGAGCTGTGTTCTCACTCCTGGAACAGACTACTTGTGGGAGAGGTATTCTAGAGACTGTTCACTCTAACAAAGCCCAGAAAGATGAATGGAATGAGCTTCCCACTGGAGATTGTTCTTCTCACTTTATGTACCTGAAGTTGGGCCATGCCTCTAGGAACAGCCTTTTCAAACACATTGTCTGTAGTTGCCCTGGTTTTGGGAAAACTCTCACCAATCTCTTTTTGCCTGCTGTTCTCCACTTGTCTTTTACTACTGTTAGTGGAATGGTGACTCATGCCATGCTGCACTTCCATTGTTAATTTATTCTGCTTTTAAAAAAATCTATGTCCAGGTATGGATCTGACCTGGTTTTGTCAGTCGGTGTATTTCAGAATTGATTCCTAGGATGCAGAGCAACATTCCCCACTGAGCACCCTCAACATTGGTGAAGTACAGGGTTCTAACACTTCGTAGATAGAAATTGCATAAACAGACCAGCACCGTTGCTTTTTTTGTCTAAGAGGCATGCAGTGCCCAGATGAAAGAAGATGGTGTGTGTACGCATATGTGGGAAGAAAGGGCTTGGATACAGAATTTCTGCTTTTTGCAGGGCACTGTTCTTTTTTTCAAATGTATAAAACACCTCGAAGCTGGGTGACCTTACCCTTCTGTGCGTAGCCTCATCTCAGTTTCATGAAGTTGTGATTTCTGTTTCCACGTATGTGGGTCATGTGAACAGATGTCTGCAAGGTTTAGGTAGCATGTTTTATCTACACAGTGATCAACAAAGACAGCAGTAAAGTTTGTTGAATAGGTGAATTAGTAGTTATTATGATTACAGTCCTTTGTTTTATTTCAGATGCTATGATACAGGCTTACATTACTATAATGTACACAAAATGTTATTATTGTCATTGTAGATTCAGAGAGGCAGTGTCCTCTTCTCAATGTCACATTTGGCAAAGCTCAAATTTGCATAGAAGTCTGTTAAGTTTCAAAGCTTTGGATCTTAGACATTATGTAGCCATGTCTCCCAGAAAATAGACAAATGTGGGCAGCCTCAGAGATCAGGGAGGGGAGAAGAGCAGGGAGCACAGAGCGGGCCTCATCTTGTCTTCCCTTTAGTCTGACTCAGGGGAGTATCTGTTAGATGCTTTTGTTTGTTTTGCCTTCAATTTATTATCATGTGAAGCTTGTTGTCAGTCAGGAGTCAGTGGGGAAGGCATAAATAGTCCCTGTAGTGCTGAGGATCTTCTGGTACCACCTGGAGGAAGGTCTGATTAGAAACAGACTCTCCATCCCTGATAAAAGTAGTCCCCTTTCCCAGTAGAGTCCCCCTTTCCCAGTAGAGTGCCCCAGTCTCAGGAGAGTCTTCTTTCTTAGGAGAGTCCCTTTATACCAGTAGAGTTTCCTTTCCAAGTAGAGTCCCTTTATCCCAGTAGAGTTCCCATTTCCGAGTTCGTCCTTAAGAACCCTGTTCTAGAACATGCTAGGTGGGAGTTTGGACTGTCTCAGAACACTAATGACAACAAGGATCAGGCCTGCCCTGAGCCTGCCTTTCGTTCCCGAAGCCTAGAATCTGTCTCTTTATGTCTTTAGCACTTTGGATCTTAGGACTCTCTGTGGTCTCATACCAGATGAGTCTCTTTGGCAAGTGTTTCAAAGGTCTGAAGCTGGTGGATATTCTTAAGTAGGTCTTATCAAATGGGATCTGGTTCCTCTCTGTTCTGACTTGTGGACTTACTGTAACATCGCTTCTCCAACCTCTGTTCCATCTTACCTGAATACTTCCTAAAGTGTTACATTAGAACTTGGCATATTGCTACTAAGGACAAGAAGTTCATCATGTAAACAAATTTTGTTTATAGAAGTTGTATTAATTAACTCTGGGTTAGAGGTGATGGATTAACATGAAATGAAACATTATCAATGCATCTGCAAGAAGCTCTAAAGCAGTGTAGAGTCACCTTGGAAGACTTACTATGAATAAAAGTTTCTCAGTTTATACCTAGAGTTTAGCAAAGTAAGTGCTAACTTTGGCATCTAGGAGAATAGTTAATCATTATAAGGTAACATTCACCATGTTATTGATAAGCAAAATTTTGGAGCTAAGCAATTCCCACAAATACTTCTTTTAATTTTAGATACTTTCTATTATTCCCATTTTTATGTGGGAAGCTGAGCCTCTCAGAGATGACTTACCAAATGTCACATACTAACTGAACTGCACATTGCCTGGTGTAGTGTATTAGTGTGTTAGTGAGCCTCTCCTGAAACACCTCTTCTCTGTCTTAGAGAAACACATGACCTGTGTCGTTACACATGAAACTATAGATGGTGCTATCAGAACTTAATGGGTAAAATATTTTGTTTAGTGTGATTGACACAGCTTCCCAGCTCCAGCATTGAAGACATGAAATGGTAGTCTTACTTGTTTATAGGGCATAGAGGAACCAAAGGGAGCAAATTCCCATGGTAGAAAGACTCTCCCCCCCAAAAAAAATGCTTGGAGTTAAACAGAGAAAATTATGAACAGCATAGCTATTTAAAATAGTAACTCAACAAAACAAGTAAAAAGAAAAAACATAGGTAGTTTTTTAAGGAAACATCTCATGTAATAATCATA